>NC_057386.1:12460997-12463741 GCF_019320065.1 Cervus canadensis | reverse complement strand
GAGATAATATTGATTTTTCTGTGATGATTTTATACCAAGATTGCTGAACTCTATAAGAAGATGTGAACTCACTTTCTTGGGTTTTCTACATAGGCCATTGCAATGTGTCAACCTGACTGGGCTAAAGGATGTCCAAATAATGTTTTACATTATTTGTAAATAAATAAATAAATAATAATGTTTTACATTACCTGGAAAAAAAAAAAAGAAGTTTAGTCTTACATTTTAAAACTTAGAAATGTCTAAAACACGAAAGTTCCATGGTCTCTAGTGATGAGGATTTTGCACTTTCACTGCCGTGGCCTGGGTCCAATCCCTAGCTGAGGAATTGAGATCCCACAAGTCACGTGACTCGGCCAGCTTGGCTGAAAACATTCTGGACCGTGAGAGTGAAATGACCGGGACTGAATGCTGACATCTGGACTGCAAGCGCCCTAGGGAGATCACTGAAAATGAAGAGGAAGGATGTGCATTTCTTGGAGTTTAAAAAAAAGAAGAAAAGAAAATGAAAGATTTTGGTTTGAAAGGGGATATAGGCACTAGGCAGAGGAAGTAAGGAAAATACTCCCCTCCCCTCCCCTCACCAAGGGCTTCTAGGTGGCTCAGTGGTAGAGAATCTGCCTGACAAAGCAGGAGATGCAGGAGGCAAGGGTTCAATGCCTGGGTCAGGAAGATCCCCTGGACAAGGAAATGGCAAGCCACTCCAGTATTCTTGCCAGGAGAATCCCATGGACAGAAGAGCCCGGTGAGCTACAGTCCACGGGGTCGCAGAACATGGAGCATGCCTTAGCAGCTGAGCAGAGGGCAGCGCTCCTCACCAGAGAGGAGGAGTTTCCGTCTTCCCAAAGGCTGATGTATACAAGAGTGAGAACAGGCGGATTCTGCCTCAGCTGCTCTGGATACAAGGCGAACTGGACCAGAGCTTTCGAAATAGCGAGGAAACGAGAAGCCAGGATTCTGGGGCTGTGACCCCAGCCTCAAAGCTCACGGACACAAAGCCCTGTTTAAACACACTCAGGCCCATGAGCCCTTGCAGGGTCTGCACTAGAGACCTGCCCTGAGGTGAGGGTGCCAAGTGTCTGAGATACCAGCAGACATGTGATCATGAACGTGGCCACATGCTCGGGGAAGCTGCTCAACCAGAATGAGAGAATAGAAGTCTGCACATGTCAGCGTAGGATGGGTGATGGCTGGTGCACAAGAATCCATAATCGGATGCATGGAAAGAGGACTCAACACTCAGAGACTGTCAGGTTGGATAAAAATCTAGATAGCTTCTACTTACAAGAAATACACCTACCATGTGGACACAAATGGTTGAAAGTAAAAGTCTTTAAAATGATCTACCATGAAGATTCTAAGAAGAGACAGTTAGCGTTGCTGTACCGATATCAAACAAAAGAGACTAAGATAAATTAGATGATTAGGGTGAAGCAGGTCACTGTCTGATGACAAAGGCTCCGTTTACCAAGAAAGTACAGTAATTCCCCTACATATGAACCTTCAAATTGAGAACTTTCAAAAATGCAAACATGTGTTTGCATGTCCATTCATGTAAGTTGATTCACGTCTGGCGTACGTCGTCATGTACATGCCTCCTCTAGAAGTAGCTGTGGTTTTGTGCACCTTACAGTACTCTACAGAGGACAGTATCTTTATTTCAGGCACAAGACCTGAACATAGAACAGTACATAACGTTTGCAGCAGCCCTTCAGAACGCAATCCAGTGTTACCACGTCATCAATCTACTGTCCAGACATAACTGAATTGTTTTTCAAGAGGATAGGTAGAAGTGAAATCAGTGAGGAACTGGAACCTATGCCCATGGGTCATGAATGAAATTGCAGCTTGCCCTCCGTCTCCTATTGCTGATCATCTTTCATCTCTACCATCTCCCACCTCCTCTCCCTCCTTTTCCAGTTAGTAACTCTTCTTGCCTGTTCACTTGATGCCAGACCCTGTATGCGAGTACTGTACTACTGGACTTTTCAACAGACTGTCCTATAAGATTTAAACATTTAAATTTTTGTGTTTGTTGGTTTGTTACGTATTATTTGTGTAAAAAGTACTATAAGCCGATTGGTCTTCAAAGATGGCACTATTGGTAAAGAACCCGCCTCCCAATGCAGCAGACATAAGAGATGTGGGTTCAGTCCCTGGGTTAGGAAGATCCCCCAGAGGAGGGGATGGCAACCCACTCCAGTATTCTTGCCTGGAGAATCCCATGGACAGAGGAGCCTGGCAGGCTACAGACCATAGTGTCGCACAGAGTTGGACACGACTAAAGCAACTTAGCATGCATGCATTATAAACCGATTACAGTATAGTAGTACTACATGGCCATTGTGTTAGTGGGGTACCAAGGCTAGCTTTGTTGGACTCACAAATTAGACTTGGGAATGTGCTCTCAAATCAGAACTGGTTCATATGTAGGGGACTCACTGTATAACACTTAAAATATTTGTCATCTAATAGAATAGCTTCCAAATATATGATAAAAGATTGCTAGAACTACAGGGAGAAATGGATGATCCTCCGTCTTCTGAGCAATTCCAACCCACCTCTCCCAACCATTGACAAATCAGCTCAAGCTGAAAACATTTGGCAAGTACCTAAAAGATCTACATTACCCCACTGACCACCTTGATGGCAGGGACCCCAGAAGATACAGGAATGTCTCAAGGACCTGAGGCATTTACAAAAATTGTGTGTGTGTGGCAACTGAGACACAAAATGGCAAAATA
>NC_057386.1:12250413-12460897 GCF_019320065.1 Cervus canadensis | reverse complement strand
CGAGTCGGTGATGCCATCCAACCATCTCATCCTCTGTCGTCCCCTCTTCCTCCTGCCCTCAATCTTTCCCAGCATCAGGGTCTTTTCAAATGAGTCAGCTCTTCGCATCAGGTGGCCAAAGTATTGGAGTTTCAGCTTCAACATCAGTCCTTTCAATGTACACCCAGGACTGACCTCCTTTAGGATGCACTTGTTGGATTTCCTTGAAATCCAAGGGACTCTCAAGAGTCTTCTCCAACACCACAGTTCAAAACCATTGATTCTTCTGTGCTCAGCTTTCTTCACAGACCAACTCTCACATCCATACTTGACCACTGGAAAAACCATAGCCTTGACTAGATGGACCTTTGTTGGCAAAGTAACGTCTCTGCTTTTTTATTTGCTGTCTAAGTTGGTCATAACTTTCTTTCCAAGGAGTGTTTCTTAATTTCATTGCTGCAATCACCATCTGCAGTGGTTTACTTTCAACATAAACTAGTTTCATTTTGAAATGCTTCATCAGGATACCCATTTTCATCAAGGTCCCAGGAGATCTCATTCTGTAGGGACAAGACTCTAAGTGCTCAGCCGATGCTCAAGGCCCGTCAGTGTGTGGGACTCTCCTCTCCTCCTGCTTCAACAGCCCCTCCCCAGGAGTCCCCATGAGCTGAGAGACACTAGGCAAGGCTGGATGTGAGGGGAAGCAAGGGCTGATTTGGAAGGTGGCCTTGGGACTAGACCCTCCTTCCAGCACAGAGGGGAATGGTGGGCAAGCATCAAACATGACGTGTGGCAATTTGGTTCCCAGGCTGGATCATTGTGAGGCCCTTCTCTACTGCCTTGATGGCCCTTGGGATGGGCCCAGGGACCCAGGCCTCTGTGCCTCTTTGTGGGCAGGATGAATTTCACACTGACTTTCGTGCCACCTTCCTGTGAGGACAACTGACTTTGAGGTTTGTTTATCCACCAGACAAAGGTTACTCCTTTGGCACAGCCAGGTCTTTGAACTGTTCAACCCAGCTCCAGACACCAGGGTGTTGGTCAACCTTCAGGCCCTGAGTCCAGCTGGAGAGATGGCCCTTTTGCCCCTGACCTCCTTGAAGATCTAGAGGCTCCACCTGTGGAGCAGCTGGAATGCTCTGTCCTGTCCAGTCTAGGCCATTCCTCTTCCACGCACAAAATTGAGGGATCCCCCAGAACGTGGTTCTGCATCCTCCTCTCTTTACATGAAAGCCAGGCATCATCCACACCAGCAACTCTGCCCACCCGACAAGGACTTGCCCAGCCTGAGTCCACAGCCTCTCCCCTGGCGGCCCAGAGACACCTCTTTGCCCCTTACTCCGCTCTACACCCTGCCAGCAGGTCACTTTGGGTTCTAGTGGAAGGGGACAGTCCACATGCCACTCAGTTGGCACTGAGGACTCTGGACTTCCTTACCCCACCTCCAAACCACCAATAATGCCGGGGTCCAGCCTCGGCAGGATCCAGGGGATACCCTCAGGATGAATGGCGTCGGCGAGAGAGAGAGAGAAGACATGTGAGACCAGCCTTGACAGGGCCAAGTCAGGCAGGTAGGCCAGCGGGGAGTGACAACAGCAGCCTTCCTCCTGGTCTGCAGGAAATCTGGGCCCGGCTGGCGAGAGCCCAGAGGCTAGCAAGGCTGGACATGGACCAAGGACTCCGGATTCAAGTCAACAGCAGCCTCTTGCCTCCAGCAATTGGAAAAAACGGAGCCTGAAGTCGAACAAAGAATGATTCAAACACCTCTGTCCTTCCCCACCCTGTGACTCTCACACATTCCCCTTACTCCCCACTTTCAGCGTCTCAAAGAGAAACTTCTATCTTAGTGATTGTTATAGGCACCAAACCATTTGTACCTGAGAGGCGTGCACATACCTGGAAGGAAACTCCCAGCTCCCAGCGCTGCTCTGAGGTCAGCGCCTACTCAACTCCACCCTCTGGGAATGACCCCACTCAGATGTGTCCCAGGGTCGCCTGTTTGGCCACAGAGAGTCTCCACACCCACCCTGCTAGGACCCTCCGTGGGGAGGGAGCCGGGAAGAGGGGCTCCTTCTGCTCAAGGGCTAATGAAGGACAATTTTAAGCTCTTTACCGCTTGCTCCTATTCATTCTCTCTCCTTATCCCTGCCTGTGCCCCCAGCATGACTTCTATCCAGGTGGCCCCAACTTGCATTTCTGACAAGTTGCAATCAGGCTCTGAGGATTCTCAGTGGGCAGGGCTCTGCCCAGTGTCTGTGTGTGGGGGTGATGCACACAGCAGGGGTCTGGCAGCTCCCCAGATCCATGCAGGGGCGTGAGTACACCCAGCTCCCCAAATAAGGATCTGTTCAGACGGAGCTTGAAAGTGGAGAACTCCAGGAACTGGCTCTCCTGGAAAACTGCCACCCACCGTTTTCTTTCGAAGGATCATCTAATCCCCTGCGTCTAATAAAAATATAATAAGGAATTCACTATCAAGAAAATCATCTTTTTCCCTGAACTCAGGGCAGTTCCTGAAACTCGTGTGACTTCCCATAACTTGAAGTCCCTTCCTGAATGTAGGACCTGGGTGTCAGACCTCACGTGCATGGATTCTGAATCCTCCTTCCCGCCTCCTCCTTGCCTGGCTCCGCCCTGGAGTCATCATTGGGGTTTAGTCCAGCCGCGCAGACCAGCGCACAGACAGGCTGCAGCTGCGGACGGCGGGCGGGCAGGAGGCGTGCAGGAGCCGCGGGCGTGGAGGCGCCGGGGTCCCGGGGCGCAGGTGAGAGCTGGAGGGGCGCTGGCCGGGGCTCCTGGTGTCGGACCGCTCCGCGCGCGCACACAGGGGCTGGGTTGGTGGAGCTGGGGCGCTGAGCTCTCGGGCTCCGCGCTCTGCGCCTCCGCTGAGGGAGAGAAAAAGACAAAGACTTCGCAGTCCTGGTGGAGAACTGCGTCTCTGCAGGGCGGCCCCAGGCTTGGCTCTGCCCCTCTCTGGAGGGGCAGAGAGTTGGCATCTTGAGCTCCCAGACGTCCACCCATCCGCACAGAGCCCCTGCTGCCCCGGACCACATGTGGGGCGAAACACTTTCACGTCCAGGCCAACACTGCTGCTGTCATACTTGCCCACAACTCACTTTCATGCGCATACACACTTGTGTGCGTTCACAAGGGGCACACATGCACACACAGCTCATTCACTCACAAACACTCATTAAAACAGAGCGAATCCTTGAGAGGGGCACTCCACTGCCTCTGTCTACGCTCTCCTTTCATCTTTGGTTAAACTGCAGGAGCAATCTCTAAATTCAATTCACCACCCACTAGTGGTTAATGATCTGCAATTTGAAAGCCACTTTCCACTCCCAGTGCCTGGGAGGCCCTCAACCCTGGGACTAAATAGATAAGGTGGTGGGGAGGTACAGGGCCCCCCCTTCCTCCCGCCCCCGGAGGGTGCATCCAGAAGGTGCAAGGAGGGGGAGGATTCTCAGAGGAAGTGCCTTGTGAAAGAGTGAGAAGTAGCCCAGCTGATGGGATGGCAGGTACTGATGGCAGGTGTGAGGCCGCAAGGTTTACAGACTCAGCCCCAGGCCTAGAGGAACTTCTTACTGCCCAGTAGGGATCCCTCCTGGCCATAGCCGCAGGGGCAGGATACAGCAAAGGCGCCCGGGACTGGGCCATCTCTTCTCTCTGAGCCAGGGTTGGGGCTCCGTTTCCGATGTCTTCTGAAGGTGGTTGGTTGCCTCCCTCCACACTGTAGGTGAAAGGCCTGCCTGGAGAGCAGGGTGCTCACCTTCCCATGTAAATATCCTGGTACATAGCAAGTTACCAGTGAGCCTTTGCGTGGGAAAGCTGGTCCAGCTTCTCCTAGGCGCTGCAGGAGTGGAGATCCCTGCTGACCGAGCACCCTTGTGCCACTGGTCAACCGATAACCCTCGGGTCCACACACCTGCTGCCTCAGTTTCCCCAAGGTCCTGTGGCAGGACAAAGTGCTGGCAATGGCATGCACTTTGCAAAGTGTTCCACTGACGCCCAAATGTGACCAGGTCCCCAGTGACAGCACAAACCCCAGCTGTGTGCCCAGCTTAATATATGCAGATACCAGCACCTGTGAGAGTGATCTGAGAGAATTATGAATTCTTGCCTCACTTTTCCCAACTCCAGAATTCTCAGGGCCCCTCCAGGTCTTGCCCCATGCATGCAGTCTTCCTGTTCCACCCCCGACCCTCTGCCGTCTCACCCCTATCTTCCCCTCTTGTGCCCTGGCCTCTCTCTCTCCCGTTTTTCTGTCCTTTGCAGCATCAGAGACAAGAGGAGAGACTCGGGCAGAGGAGTGGAAATGCCAAACTTAAAAACCCGTCTGAATTTCAGATGACGAATCACTTTGAAATGTAAATATGTGGCAAATATTACATAAAATATAGCTATATTTAAAAATAAGACAACAGTGGAACCCCAGACTGATAAAAACATCAAAGGTGCCTGAAGACACAGGGAGCTCCTCCCATCCCCAGTCCAGCTCCTCCATCCTCAGTCCAGCTTCTCCATCCCAGTCCAGCTCCTCCATCCCCAGTCCAGCTCTTTGCAGACAGCCCTTCTGCACTCTATAAGGTGGAAAAAGCCTGTGTCTCCATTGTTCAGATTTGGTTTATTTGAGACTTGTCTATGGTTTCAAGGATCTGCCCCAACCTGGGGTTCTTCCCAGCTCCTAGGCTGTATCATCTGACAATGAGGAGCCAGGCCCAAGGTGGATGGAGTTTGGGGGCAGAGACTGGTGGGAAGGGACCCTGGCTTTCTTGTCCAGATTCTGGAATCCTCCAGGGCTTTCCCGGTGAGGAGAACGTCAGGGAGAGCATGAAGTTGGACTGAGAGGTTCGTGTGTGTGAGGGCAGAGCCCCATCATGGCCTGGGGAAGGCTCAGAGAAGACTGGACGTTTAGGGGCAGTGGGAAGAGCAGCAGGGAGGCCCAACCAGTGCCCGTCTGGGAGCTCACAGCTTCAGCAACCTTGGGCAACATGACAGAAGATGGCCAGGGGTCACCTTTGCACAGGCATTCTCCCTCAGGGGACTCCAAGTGTTGGTAGAAAGTCTGTGACACTTCCTGGTTTCATAGTCTTCTGGTCATTTCATTATCTGTGAGAACATACCTATAAACAACACATCTAGTGACTACAAATGGGTTTTTAAGGTAGCTAAAACAAACATTAATGTTTAAAAACTAAGTCAACGAAAAATAATTTTTAGGTCATAGGGGTACGTGAGAAGTGAAAGTGTTAGTCTCTCAGTTGTGTCTGACTCTTTGTGACCCCATGAACTGTAGCCCACCAGGCCCTTGCATCCATGGGATTCTCTAGGCAAGAAGACTGGAGTGGGTTGCCATGCCCTCCTCCAAGGGATCATCCTGACCCAGGGATCAAACCCAGGTCTCCCACATTGCAGGCAGATTCTTTACCATCTGAGCCACCAGGGAAGCCCAAGAATACTGGAGTGGGTATTCTATCCCTTCTCCAGGGGATCTTCCCAATCCAGGAATCGAACCGGGGTCTCCTGCGTTGCAGGTGGATTCTTTACCAGCTGAGCTACCAGGGAAGAATGAATTTGTAGGACACAGGGATACATAGTGCTGTGAAAACCACAGAGGTGGGGGCAGGGAGGCTGGCGAGACAGGCTCTCTGGGGTGTTTCCCTGGCAGGTAGACAGAATATGAGAAACTGAGGGCAGAGTGTGGTTTGGTGGGCCTGACTTAGGCTCAAGGAACCCCACACGCCTTTCTCAGGGGGCCATGCCCTCGCTGCTGGAAGACACCAGCTGCCCTCCCAGCCGGCCTCTGGACTTCAACCTGCTGCGTCCTTTTGCTTTCCTTTTACTGATCAACACACACGCTCCCTCCAGAGTCCAGTTGGACAGGTCAGCGTGTTACAAAAACACCCTTTGCTGAGGTCACCCACTCTCCATGTCACCTGGGCCAGGTGCAGACCAAGATTGACCTTTGACTCATTCAGCTCTGCTGAGGCACCTGCCCAGAGCTCATTGGTGGGGACTGACCGCACCCCTCATGTGGCATCGGCCCTGTAGGGAATTCTGAGCAGACTGCAGGGATTGAGCACCTATTGTAGGCAGAGCATGTGGGAGGCCCTAGGGGCCCTCCCCCCAGCACTGTGTGTGTGTGTGTGTGTGTGTGTGTGCTGTGTGCACGTGACAGGGTGTTCTCCCAGGGAGTAGGATTGGATCCTGGAAGCTTCTGAAGAGGGGGTGGCTTCACCAGGCTAGCTTGTCCTGGCTCCACATGGAGTGAGACCCTGCGTGGTTCAGGACTGTGAATGAACCCACTCATTCATTTATTTTCAGTCAACATCCTGGTGGCTCAGAGAATCTGCCTCCTAGGCGGCAGACTCAGGTTTGATCTCTGGGTTGGGAAAATCCCCTGGAGAAGGGAAGGGCAACCTACTCCAGTATTCTTGCCTGGAAAATCCCATGGACAGAGGACCCTGGCGGACTACAGTCCAGGGGGTCACAAACAGTGGAACAGGACTGAGTGAGTTTCACTTTCACTTTCACTCAATTCCCAGAAAGTGCACTAGGAACTTGAAACACGACTCCTAAATTGATGGAAAGGGTAAAAGCTGGACAATGGTCAGGAAAACGTGATGAGGAAGGGTTTTGAGGGGGTGAGGTTCCTTCTGGATACTATAGACCCCTGGCTAGCTCCCTCCCAGAAAGAACACACCTGCCCTTCCCACTAAGTCTCCTGGTCGCACTGGGCATTCGGTGATGATGCCAGGTCACCAGCAGGAGGCTCCCCCTCTCACACAGTGAGGGATCACTGCTCTCAGAGCGAGCACAGGCTTAGGTGGTACTCTTCCTTTGGTTCCCTGGTGGGTGAACCCTCCATGTGACCCTGAGGACACCTGCCTGCTCCAGCTTTGGGGGCCAGTGGGCAGGCCTCCCTGGGAAGGTATTCCTCAGCCTGGGGAGACATGGCCTGCCTCCCTGTTGATGGGACTCCCAGGCACACGTTCGATGGGAAACAGGGGAGCCAAAGGCTGTTCCGAGGTCAGTGGAAGCAGCAGAGTGGCTGTGGTCTGAGGGGAGACCTTGAGGAGACTGGAAATGCTGGGCGACCTGCCCAAGGCTTCCTCCAGGACAGATGAGTGGCCAGAGAAGAGCACACAAGATGAATCTCCTACCTGCTCAGGCAGGCTCAGGGTAGGACACCCCTGGGCAAGGGTCTCCCTCCAGGCAGCCCCGAGGGCTCTGGCTAGGGGGCCAGGAGTCGCTGTCCACCACCAGCAAGGATGCCTTTGGGCCCTATGGGTCACTGGGCACCATTCTGTGTATGAGAACATTTCGATTTAAGAAGTTATTTTGTAAAAAAAAAAATACTCAGGAAAAGAATTGAGCAGATTTTACCTGAAGTGCCAGGAAAAGCCCCAGCACAGGAAGTTGCAACACCTCTTTCTAGAACCTTCCATCACATGAGGTTCTCAGCAGCAAGTAATAGTGATGAGCTATTTATGCCCCATCCTGGCAATTGCTGAAAGGCAGCTACTGGATTGTGTCCACCTGTGAAATCTCAGCCTCTCTTGCATTATGCTGAGCAGGTTGTGGCAGGATCAGGGCAGCTGTCTCTCTTCACTCAATCACCAAATTCTTGGTTCTTAAAAAAAAGAAAGAAAATGATTAAAACTGTGGAAAGTTCTTGTGAAAAATGAATGTCAAAGGAAAGATAAACAGCCACAGAGAGAACCTGCCTTCCCAGGGGTGAAAACACACGATGGGCAGCATAGTAACTGTACCACGTGGCCTGGCAGGGCCTGAAGAGCCCCAGATGGTGGGGGTGCCTTGGCCAGGGGGACAGGGAGCTTCACTCTTCAGTGCCCCAGGCACCACTTGTCCTCCTGGAAAGGAAACAAAATTAAACCTGTGACATGCCGCTTGCAAACAGACCTTGAGGAATATTCAAGATTTGAGCATAAAAACAGACAAAATTTGGCCATGATGGATATTCTACCATCTGGGAAGCCTTTTAAAAAGGATACTTTAAACAAACAACAAAAACTACTTTAAAAGAAAACCCTGAAGCCTTCCAGGAAAAGACAGACAGGACAACATAAACACGTGGAGTCTTTATTCCAAAGATGACCCGGGGAGAAATGGTAATGGAAACGTACTTAGCCTGGAAGGCAGTTTGTCTCTTTAAGGGGTGAAAGTCTTATAAACCTGTAAGGAGAAGACAGACAGTCCCAGGAGGATGAGCGAAGGGTTTGCAAAGGCAGTGACAATGTGGAAACCCGAAGGGCCAGAACCAGGATGAGCTGGTCAGCCCTCCACAGCCCCAGGTGTCACCAGGAAGAGGCAGAGCTGGGAGCCAAGGGGCCTGGGCTGCTCACAAGCTAAGACAAAGGGAATCCTTGCAGCCACTGAAGTCAAGCTTTCAGGATCCGGGGAGGCAGACCTCACCAGCAACACACTACAAAGTGAGAGCCAGATGCAGAGAAATGGACAGAACATGACCGCAGAACACTCCCTCCAGTGTCTGGGGTTTGTGCCTGATCATTCCAGTGAGGGGAAAGCTGAGGTCTGGGGAAAGAGGGAGGGGACAGTGTGAGTGTCCTGGGGCAGCTGTGACCAAGGACCACAAACAAGAGATCAAAAGAACCAAAGTTTGCCCTCCTCCAGTTTGGAGGCTGGATTCCAAAATCAAGGTGTCAGCCCGGCTGCAGGGAAATATCCTTCCTTGTCTCTTCCAGCTTCTGGTGGCTCTGGTGTCCCTTGGCTTGTGGCCACATCCCTCCAGCCTGTGCCACTGTCAGCTCCTGGCCTCTTCCTGTGTCTCTTTCTTATAGATTTGTCTCTTCTTATAAGAAAGCCACTCACAGTAGATTGGGGCCCACGCTGCTCTAATACGACCTCCTCTTTCTTTATGACTGCAAAGGCTCTGTTTCCAAGTAAGGTCACCTTCACAGGTTCTGGGTGGACATGTGTTTTGGGGCCACCTTGCAGTCTTCCCTGTTGGCTCAGTGGTAAAGAATCTGCCTGCCAATGCGGGAGATGTGAGTTTGATTCCTGAGTCGGGAAGATCCCCTAGAGAAGGAAATGGCAACCCACTGCAATATTCCTGCAAGGGAAAGGGTCTGGTGGGGCGCAGTACACTGAGTTGCAAAGAGTCAGGCTCGGCTTAGCGACTAAACAACAACATTCACCCTAGTACATACAGTACAGAGGGAGAGAAGAGAGAAACAAGTAGTGGGTTGTCTAACCTGATTCCACATATGTAAAATCACATACATGTGTGTGCACAAGAACACGTGTCTCTCAGGTGACTTCTTTCTTCTTCAACTACAGATGTTGTACATATGTGAGAAAAGAAGGCTGTCCTTCTGACGATAAATTAGGAATAGAAGCAAGTCTAGAAAATCAAGGGAAGCAGGAGACAGCAGCACCAATGGCAGGGGCCTGGGGGCTGAGATTGTCCCTCCCCATTTCATTCTCCTTGTTTGACCCAGAGTGTCCTGGAGTCAGGACTGGGGCTGGTCACCAATGGCCCCCTCCTGGATGCGATTACATCCACAGTTCCCTTTGTTCCAGGCCCTTCTACCCAACTCCCCCCCCACCCCGGAAGTTGGGGGGAAAAAGATCAGAGACACTGAATTCAAAACCAAAGGGTACCAACTCCATGGCATTCTGGAAAAGGCAAAACTCTGGACACAGTAAAAAGATCAATGGCTGTCAGGAGTTGGGGGGAAGGATGGATGAACTGATAGAACAGAGAGGATTTTTCGGAGAGTGAGACTACTTTTTGCTGTTGTTCAGTCGTTAAGTCATGTCTGACTCTTTGTAACCCCATGGATTGCAACCCGCCAGGCGCCCCTGTCCTCCACTATCTCCTGAGTTTGCTCAAATTCATATCCATTGAGTTGGCAATATGATGTAACCATCTCATTCATCCTCTGTGTAGTACCTAATGGTAGCTACATGTCATTATGAAAAGTGAAAGTGTTAGTCACTCAGTCTTGCCTGAGTCTGTCCATGGAATTTCCCAGGTAAGACTATTGGAGTTGGTTGCCATTTCCTACTCCAGAGGATCTTCCTGACCCAGGATTGAACCCTCATCTCTTGTGTGTCCTGAATTGGCAGGCAGATTCTTTACCACTGCACCAACTGGGAAGCCCAAATGTCAGTTTTACTGGATGCCAAAGCCTGAGATGAGCATTTGTTTCAGAGGAAGTCAAAGTTCAGCTTTCCAGACTGTAACTCACAAGTTCCACAGGAAGACTCTTTTTGTTGATAAAAGCAAATCTGGAGAGTGGACCAAATGTCCCCAAATGCCAAGCTGCAGAACGCAAGAGCAGAAGAGTGGCTGGGAGCATCCAAGGTGGTCTTAGGTTGGTGTCAGGTTTAAGTGGCTACACGAGATTCTGTGTGTCACAACCCATCTCTGCAGGATACACAGCTCAGGGAGTTTTGCATGTTTTATATAAAATTCAAGATAACCCCAGCAATATCAATGGACTTGTCTCCCAGGGACTTGTTTCCTGTCTCATCTGTGTTTCTCATCTGTCTGGCAGTGCTCCCACTGCAGATATTATAAAGGTGTAGAGAAGGATCAGGACACAGTGGTCAGGGAGGGGCTTGGGGACCCTGACCCACCCTGGCCAAGGTGCAGCCCCTCTCACTGGCTTCCGAAGGAGCCTAAGGGATCTCTGACTCATCAGCTTTCCTTCCTCCAGGGAGTGTCCCAAAAACCAGTAAGGAGGACAATGGACTCCTTAAAACTCCTCCACATCCTGCTGGCCATGCTGACCTCAGCATCCACTCTCCTCGCTCCCAGGATGCTCTGGGTCCTCTTGTTCTTGGCTACCTTCAGGAGTGCTCAGAGTGGAAGTAAGTTGCATGGTCCCAACTCTGCAGGGGATTGGGGGAGGCAGCAGGGGCAAGCCGGGTGTGGCAGGAGAGACCTAGATCAGGCCAGGAGGGGCCCAGGCTCCAGGTAGTGCCAGTGACCCCAGGAAGGGCAGTCAGTGGATGTCCTGAGGTCCAGCCATGACCCACAGGTGTGACTGTCCCCCCCACAGACTGGGACCACCCCAACTGCACCAGGGGCGTGGTTTCTGTGTTGCGGGGCAAGCCAGCCATGATGACCTGCGGCATCTCCAATGCCTTCTCCCACATCAACATCTTCCTGCAAGCAAATCCCACGGCTCCCTGGAAGCTCATCTTCAGAGTAAAGGCCCCAGGAAACTTCAGTCAGGATGGATGGCAGCTCTGGATTCAAGAGGGCGAGGCGCACCTAGTAATTGAAAAAGCCCAGGACACCCATGCAGGGCAGTACAAGTGGAATCTGACGGGGCGCCAGAGAAATGTCGAAATCACCACCCTGAACGTCTCAGGTGAGCAGAGCGATTGAGGCAGTGGTTGACCCCAAGAGCTTCTCTGTTTGGCTGTGGGGAGGGGGAAGTAACTAGGGAGGAGTGATTCCTGCCCACCTGAGGTGCCCAGAACCACGGAGATGAGGCCTGAAGAGGACTCCCACCCTGCCCCACCCACCCCACGTCTGTGCCCGCTCTGAGCCTCTCCTCAGGGCAGCCCCGGCACTGGGCCTGGTCACTCTCCCCGGCTGCTCAGGGAGCCGGTGCCTTCCCTCCCTGCACACCTCCTCTCCCCCCACCCCACCCCTTCCTTTGCTGCAAAGCTTCCCCAGTCACCATCCCTCCACCCACCCCCTTCGCCTGTTCTAATGCAGTCATAGTCACCCTGAGCCCTGGGGACAGAAAGTAGGGGTGCAGCTTTGCCCCGGACCAGGAAGAGTGGGAGGAGCACCCCCAACCCAGCCGGGCCCTGGACGGGGAACCCAGTGAGGCCTTCATGAACTCCTGTATCCAGGGCTCATCTGATACCTGGGGCGGAGGGGCTGCGTCAGGGCAGACCCTGGGCAGGCCCCGCCAACCTGCCCTGTGTCTCTTTGGCAGAGCCGCAAGACCTGCTCCTCACACCTTCCGCAGGTGGGTGTTTCTATCTTCATCCTGCAATACAGGAGGGGAGCCTATAGAAAGCCCTCTTGGGTCTCCCCTCCTCTGACACCCTTACCCTCTGTGCCTGGAGCCCTGCCCATCCCATGCATCCATCCCCCTGCCACTCTGCTACCCATGTGCTTCCCAACCACAGGTGATGTCTGCCTCAAGGGTGCCCCCAAGGGGGTCAGGGGCTCCTGCACAGGTGAACTAAGGAGGGAGGTCCCACCCATTTTCCGCAGGTTCGCAGATGACCACAACCCCTTTCATTGTTTATCCTGAACACAAGAGCCAGATCCATGTAATCCCCATCCTCGTCCTGGTCGTCCTCTTCAGCCTACTGATCTGCACACTGGCCTGGCACCGATGGGGTGGTTCCCTGAACTTCAAGCTCCAGAAGGTATTGGATGCTGTGCCTGGTCTGTGGGCTGGGGATTGTGGGGTCATCTCAGACCTGAAATAGACACTCTGCCCCATGGTCTCGTACCCACCGAGACTAGTGAGAGACTTGGGAGCATTTGAGGTCCCAGAGAGCCAGAACCCCTCCCCCAGAGGACCCCAGCCAGCAAATGCAGTCCCAGTCCCAGAACACAGATGTCCCACCCCAGACAGGCCACTGAGTTCACACTGTCCCTAGGACACCCTAGAGGATGCCATGGGGGCTTCCTGCTCCTTCCAGGAGACCTAAGATGTGTGGGTGGTGGATGTTCCTACAGGATGCACTTGTGGGCAAAGATGTCTGCGCATGGCTCTCATCAATCCCATCCTCCCTTCGTCAGGTAAGGAGGCTCTGAGCCTGGGGTGGGGAGCTGTGTGCACTGGACTATGCAGAGGGGACATGCGGGAAGACCAGGCTGAGGACTAGGAAGCTTGGCAACTTCCTGGCCTCTTCCTGATGTACATGCCAAGGAAGGCCACTTAGCAGGTTCTGGGATCCAAAGTGCAAAAATCTCACGTTCCATAGCACTTGACCTAATAGGACCCCCCCTCTCTTCCACCCCACGCAGGCCTGGGCTCCTCCCCAGGGCGGGAGTGCCTTGCTGCAGCAGTCACGTGGGAGAGGCCCCAGTCTGGGGTCCTCAGCTGATCATGGACACGCTCTTGTCTTTGGAACATGAGTAAGAACCAGTTTGAGGGACCTTCCAGGAAGCACTTGTAGAACGAAAGTGAGGCAATAGCCTGAGATGATGCATGGGGCCTCCTCCACCACCCCAAAGGGTACAGCAGCCCCGGATGGCAAGCTGGACAGGTGGCTGCTGGTGGAATCTGTGTCCAACCTCCCTGGTCTTCCCCAGCCCTGGGGCTCACCTCTCTACCACCTGCCCCAAGTGCTGCCCCTTCCTGTTCCCAAACCACATCCCAAACCACATATACCAGATGTCTTTATAAGCAAAACTGTACAACCTCACTGAGTGTATTCTTTGTTGGTTTTTTTTTTGGAGGTGGGGTAGTATATCTTTTTTGCTTCCTTTCCTCTTCTTTTCTCTTCTCTCATGTTTGGATGACTTTAGTGATGCACTTGAATTCCTTTTTCTTTTGTGTGTGTACATCTATGATAATAGACTTTTGGTTTGTTGTGACCATGAGATTTTGATACAACGGTCTATATATACGTGCGTGATTGTTTTAAATTGCTGATCTCTTCCTTTCCAATGCACTTCCAATATCCTGCATGTGTACTCTGCTCCTCTCATGATTACTGGTTTTGATAGCATGTTTGTGTGTGTGCATGGCTTCCTACTCTTACTGTATGTTTGCCATTACTGGTGAGCCCTCCCATTTCATCCTTTTCTTGTTTCTCGTTGTGGCCTTTTCTTTTCAGCGTAGAGAAGTTCCTTTAAAGATAGAGCTGCTTTGGTGGTTCATTGAATGTGTTCGTAAAAGGTACATATAATGTGATAAAAAGAAGGTTTTTCTAGAAGTGCTACTTTCAGTGCTTTGCAAAACGTCCATATTGCTCATCCTCAAGATGAGCATCCTCAAGTCCACTAAACCTACTAGCAAATCATCGAATGAGCCGAGAAATACATCTTTAAGTGAAGAAAATAAAAATCTGAAAGAAGCTGCTGTGAGTCTTACAAGCTAAAAAGTCCCAACGAGGGCTTCCCTGGTGATCCAGTGGTTGAAAATTCACCTTGCAATGCAGGGGATGCGGGTTCAATTCCTGGTGAGGGAATTAAGATCCCAAGAGCTGTGGGGCAGCTAAGCCTACATGCCACAACTAGCGAGCCCATGAAACCCGACACAGCCAAATAAATAAATATTAAAAAAAAAAAAAAAGAAGTCCAAATACATCCAGAAGGCCAGATATCTGGGAGGCCTCACTCACCATGGAGAATCTCAGATGCACACAATGCATGCTGCCTGGTGGCTGTATCCTCGAAGGAGGGTAACGATCCCAGAACAGCTTCGCTGGCACCCAGACTCCAGGTCTAGAACTGAGTGTATTTGCATCTCCCAGGTTAAAGAAAGGTTCATGCCAGAAATGGTGGGTTTGTTCCACCCCCCGGGGCCAGGCCCCTAAGACACAGTGGGCACGGTACGTGGGACCGCCATGCTCTGGGGGCCGTGGAAATCTGTTCCATTTTGCCTAAAACAGACTAAAGGTGTTGATGCTTTGAAAGTCATTCAAAGGTCATTTTAATATTGCTCTCACCGTGGGACGGGCTCACATTAAGTCATTCAGCCCCTGCACACCCAAGGCAGGAAACCTAGAAAGAAATACTGTGTCTGGGTCCTTGACTAATTTTAATTTTCTACTTGTTGCTTATCGGTACATTCAAGGAGTTCTCTAAAGGAAGTTTAGCTCTGAGTCCTTGCAGTGCCCTAGAGACCCTCCCCCCAGGCCCCCCTTGCTCCTCCTCAGCCACACTGGCCCTCTTGCAGGCCCTCAGAAACCCCAGGCTCTCTCTGGCCTTGGGGACCATGTGTGTACTGGTGCCTCTGCTTGGAGCCCTGTTCCCAGATAGACCACCTGACCCTCTCTCACCTCCTCAGTGCTTTACTCCTATGGCCCCTTGAGGTTGGGCACCCCTCTCCCAACAGGTGCTATGTGTCCTGCCACGGGTCTGCTCGTCCATCCCTGGAGTCGTCTCCAGGCCACGGGCATCTAGTCCGTTTCACCCTCTGCCCTTGGCACCAGCACTGACAGGTGCGGGCGCCCAGGGAGTGCTGGTGATGAACAAAGGCAGGATGAGGTTGGAATGGGGCGGGTTTGACAGGCCCAACGCTTTTATTGCTTCCTGCCAACAATTTTGCTAGGATCCTCTGGGCCTTTGGCAAGATTCTGCCCCTGAAATAGATACCCCCTCACACAAGAAATATCTATAGGTAGGTGGACAGCCCCACCAGGGGCCGTCAGCCCAGCAAACTTAATCTGCCCCCACCTCAAACTTCACCCAGGACCCCGAGCCATCAGCACAGGAGCATCCAGTCAGAGGAGGGGCTTTCCAGGGAGGAAATAACTTAGGGCTGTCTGCCCACGCGTAAGCCACGTACACACGCCGACACTGGAAGCTTGGCCCTCTAGCCCAAGGACCCCAGGACAGAGAAATGTCTTCCTCTTCCTGGTTGCCCAGAGTCTGTCTCTTCTTCAAGGACCTCCGAGCCCTTGGGGTCAGGGTCCAGGCATGGGTCTCCCTCTGGCCTGGGGGCTGCTCACCAGGACCCTGGTGCACCAACACACTGGATGGTAGCCCAGCTGAGCGGTCTCCAGCCCTGGCACCCACAGGAAGAGACTCGTGAGCCACTTGGGCAGCCACGACCTGGGCACATGCCCTGGGCCTTTCCCTAAGACCACACCCAGCCCCCAGCTGCAGTGGTGACTGACCAGATACTCCAAGTTTCTGGACATAAATCAGGTCCCAGCAGAAATGGAACCAGAAGACCCAGGATCTGGAACCTGACCCCCGCCCCCACCTGGGGACCCCCCCTTGTCTTTCTCCTGGTCCTGCCCCTGCCCATTCTTGCCCTCCTTTCTCCTCTCCCTGGTGTGCCACGAGGGCAGAGGGCCAGGATCACAGGACTACCAGTGTTATCCTAACTAGACACTCTTGTGAGAAAGTCAGCACTGAGGTTCTGAGGGGGGCAGGGGCAGCTTGTGAGTTATCCTGGATAATCTGGAGGGGTCTCTGACAGGGACTCAACCTGAAGGCCATGTGGTCAGCCCTCAGCTCCTCCCCAGGCTAGCCCTAGAGTGTGGCAGGAAGGCTTGTTCCAACCTGGAGCTCATGGACACCAAGAGGGGCTCTCTAAGGAAATTAACACAAAATCACCAGTACAACCCCTGGAACAGAAGCAAATGCTTATTTGGAATGAGAAAAGAAATCACAAATTTTATAAAGCATCCAAAATATCTAGGAAGTAACAATATTTTAAAATTAACTGACACCACTGACCTTTTTTTTTTTTTTGGCTCGTAATTTCCCTGCCTCCTTTGGTGGCCTCTTCAGATGACCACAAAAGAACACAGAGAAATGTCATCCTTATGAAGGCACAGCCTGGCCAGGACAAGATGTTCATGAGGGACCAGGATGTGCTTGGCCAGCTGGGGATGTGAAACAAGTGCCTTGGCTCCCTACAAACACAGGAATTTCAGAAAATTCTACTTTTCAAGAGTCTCACACAAAAAGAAAAATGGGTAACGGGGGGGGGTGGTGCAGTTATAATTGTGTCTGACTGCATCGAGGAGAGCAGCCTTGGAAGTGAAATATGTGTTGACCAGCATGGACGAGTACCACGGCCTCTGCCAACAATCTCACATTTTTATACACCTCACCTGACTCTGCTAGGCACCGAAGGACACAGGTCCCTTTCGTCCACCCCTTGAGCCACACATCTCACACCTTCCTGTCATGAAGCCAGAGAGCCTGCCCAGAGCAGGGGGCTTGCAGGGAAGAAATCTGTACCTGGAGGCCGTAATGAATTGCAAATTTAGTGGTTTAAAACAACAGAAATTAATTTTTTCACAATTCTGGAGGCCAGAAGTTCAAAACCAAGGTAGGGTTGGTTCTTCCTGGAGGCTCTGAGGGAGAATCTGCCCCAGGCTTCTTCCAGCTCCTGGTGGTGCCAGCAATGTGTGCTTCCTGGGCTTGTGGCCCCATCTCTACACTCTCTGCCCTTGTCACCACATGGCCTTCTCCCAGTATCCAAAATTGTCTCTCCTTATAAGGACATCGCCGTGTCGGGATTAAGGCCAGATAGGATGGTTTCGTCTTGACTACAACTGCAAAGACCCTGTCTCCAAATAAGGTTCCATTCACAGGTCCTGGGTGGACATGAATTTGGGGGAGTACCATTCACCCTTGGGCTTCCCTGATGGCTCAGCCGTAAAGAACCTGCTTGCAATGCAGGAGCTGTAGGAGACGTGGGTTCGATCCCTGGGTCAGGAAGATCCCCTGGAAGAGAGCATGGCAGCCCACTCCAGTACTCTTGCCTGGAGAATCCCATGGACAGAGGAACCTGGTGGGCTACAGTTCACGGGGTCACAAAGAGTCAGACACGACTGAAGTGACTAAACACATACGTTTTCAACCTCATTTCACCATTCCTCTCCCAGATAGATAGCAAAACCTTCATTGACCTTAGAGCCACTGGCACACCCATAAATAGACCTACCAAATCAGCTAAATGTATCCTCAGCTCAATTTTCTCTTAACCAGGCCTCAGAAATGCTCTGGGCCAGACAGAGGCCACCTGACACGCAAGCAGACTGCAGAGAAATGGGGCTCTGGATCACTGCAGTTACACATCTTCACCAAGTTTTATATCATACACTATGCTCTAGGCCTTGGGAGTGTCTGAGGCCTGATTGTCAGAACCACATAGTAAAACTGCCTGGGCCCACGTGATAGGATGTTTCCAGGAGATGGTGTCCACCCTTTGTTCCAGCTCAAACCACCTTCACACAACTTCCAGACACCTTAGTGTGGATGGTTATTCCTATACAGCAGGTATGATGAGGCCCAGATACTTGAAGGGCAGCACAGATCCCAGGTCAAACAGCCACCTCAGCCCCATATCCTGAAGCTTCCTTGAGGGTCTGCTGCAGGTCTCTCGACCATCAGAGCTGAAACCACTCTAAGCCTCTACCCCACAGAGGAACTTTCCAGCCCTGCCTCATACCACATTGCTGTGGGGTCAGCTCTGGGCTCTACAAGGAGGGCACACCCAACTCAGGATCAGTGGGTGTTCCGCCTGAAGAACACACCGGGCTGTGCCCTATAGATGCCTGAGTGATGTAACCATGTTAAGAGCCAAAGACCCATGGACACCCCAGACTCAGTTCTGCTTAAGAGGAGATTCACCATCCTCTTTTATTCACCCTGGGCCAAGAGGAAGGCAGAGGAGGGGGACTCAGCTTCTAGGCCACAGTCCTCCAAACAAGGAGGGGATGCCGGCACCAGTGTTGCCAGAGAGCCTGGGGAGAAGCTGGCTGCTGTGGGAGCCTCGGCCCTGGGAGAGCTGCCACGTTTCCAGCCCCTCAACCCAGGGTCCCAGAACTCCAGACTGAGGCCCACGTGGTCACTGTTGTCCTGGCCTCCCTGCAACACCAGAGGCTAGAAGGACTGACCTCTCCACGACAGCCCCGATAGTCATTAGCAATGAATGACTTGGGCCTGGAGAGGAAGAATGGTGAGTGGCCCAAAGACTGAGAAATGGGGGCCCACCTCAGCATCAGGGGCAAGGGACACAAATAGCTGTAACTGGGAGGGAAGTTCTCTGTCAGATGGATTTTTTACCATATGAGCCACCAGGGAAGCCACAGAGTGACCCCCGAAAATGCCTTTGCATCTGACTGAGCCTCCTCCAGTGTTTGGGGTTCCCAGCCACATCCCATGGCCACACAGACAAACTGGGTTTAACATATTCATTTCCCTGGAATGTAGCAATATTTGTTTCTCCTTCATAAAGTTTATGTGGGCAGCTAGCAGCTGAAACTAGATATCTCAAAATGTCCATCTCCCCATCATGGCTGAAAGCCACCTATTCTTGCAAATGGTTCTGGTTTCAGACCACCTGCCCTCCCAGTTCATGGTCAGCGTGCCCATCTCCCCACGTAGGAAGAGAGTGGCTGTGGGATCATGCCCCTTGTCTCATGGGTGCCTGAGGCAGGCAAGGTCACTGCAGGCTGGGTGGGGGGTGGCAAGTGAGGGGGCAGAAGGGACTGGGTGGCTGTCACCACTGTCACTGAGAGTTGCTTGCCATCGATGGCTCCCTTCTCCCACCACTGGAAGAAAGCTCAGTCTTGTCACTTCCAGCAAGAGTCAGGCCGTTACCTCTGCCACCAGCCGAGTGTGCCCCTGGGCATGGCCCTGCCGGTGCTCCCCGCTCAGCTGCCTAGAGACATGTGGAAGTCGGAGTACCTTTGGAGTTGGGGCCACAGGTTCCCCTGCTGGAAAGTTCCCAAGGAGGGAAGGCAGCACCACACCTCTGCTCAGATTCCCTCTGACTCCAGCGTCACTGCCTCCCCAGTGCACAGGTGGTGGGGGAGGTACACCTTCTATCCTGGCATTCAGGTCTCCGCATGTCCGCCCTGCCACCACCTGCAGGAACAGATGCTGCCCTGTGACCCAGGCTGGGGTTCCCCTGGTTCCCTTGAGGCCCAGAGCAGGGCCTGAGCTCCGTGACCTGGGCCCAGCTACCCCCGCCCCTCCCTACCAGGCCACCGAGGGGACTTAGGATTCATGCTTCTGGATTGCATGGATTAAGGAAAGTCTCTGATCCTAAAGTCCTGAATGATGCTGATCTGGATGAAACCTCCCACTCTGGCCCCACCTGACAAACGGAGAGGTGGCCCCACAGACACGGAACCCATCAGCCATAGACCTTCACTTAAATACACCAAACACGAAAGACGTAAACCTGGGATGCTTCTGGTAGACTTTCTTTTTTTTCTCTCACCGCACTGTAAAAATATCATCTTCAAAACACACATTCTAGGAAGTTAACAGAAAATGCTGAAGATTAAACGTTCTGGGAAAACCATAGCAATGCGGCCTCGGTGACTGGCGGCCTGCCCTCATGGAGAGCGGGCTCGTCACTGTCTGTCATCTGAGTGGCTGGTTGAGGTGCTCGATGAATAACACATTTTTCAGTTAAAAAGAATTTCTAAGATTTATTTCAGTTTAATTTATTTGTTTTGAAGTCAGAGAGAAACCAAACTTGTACGGAGAATGAGCTGGGGGTTCAGACATTTGACACAGACATAGGTCACACTCACTGAACTTCCGCTCCATGACGATCGTGCCCATAGGCTGTAGAGTATCCTGCACTGGAGAAACCACAGGATATACGTGGGCAGCTCTCGTCACTGCCACGGACCCCACTGCTGGACACGGTGGGGGATGCCACAAGGGGACATCCTGAGGGGAATCATGAGGGGACCCAAAGAGGAGACACTATGAAGGGATAATCATGAGAGAATGCCACAAGGAGACACCATGAGGGAAACATCATCAGGGAATGTCATGAGAGGACACCATGAGGGCAGCCATGAAGGGAACATCATGAGGAGACGCCATGAGGGAAACCATTGGGTACACTATGAGAGGAACAGGATCAGGGGACTCCATGAGGGGATAATAAGGAGGAGACGCTGTGAGGAAAGAAACATTATCCAGGGAAGCCAGGAGGGAACATCCTGAGGAGATGCCATGAGGAGAATATCAAGGGGAACAGCCATGTGGGGAACTTGAGGGGAACACTGAGAGGACTCTCAGAGGGGATATCAGGGGGGTGTGCCGTGAGGGGACATTGATGGGCACACAAACTGTCCCACGGAGGCATACCCACGCCTTCTACTTTACCTAATGACTCAGCTCCCAGCTCCAGGTGGGAAGAACATGCCCACCCCTGGCCAAATGAGGATCTTGCCTGGCAGCAGGACTATAGATGTGACAAAGACCCTTCTCAGGTGACCCCTGTTCCTGCTGTGTGTTGCACTTTTGTTTAAAAACCCACGACTAAAAAATAAATAAATAAATAAATAAAAACCCACGACTAAACAACACCAGCACGTAAACACAAGACTGAATCATACCCATAAATCTTTGGGTGGTAAAAAGATTATGGAAACTGGGGGCTTCCAGGAACCCTTGACCTGCCCCACTGGCCTGTGGCAGGCCCTTCAAGTTCCTGGGGATCCCAATGACACTGGGGAGCAGCCCTGGGGAGGCAGCTTCGGCTCTCAGGCCTGGGAATCTGGTCCTGACTTACTGTTTGCCAATGGCATCCCTGGTGATGACTTCAGGCTGCATGGACTGGTGTGTCCCCACCCCAAACCGCAGACTCATGAAAGGAGCCCCAGCCCAACGCTGGCCTGGCTCTCATCAGAACTGAAACTAAGAGCCTGTCCTTTAAAACATCCAAGATCTCCCGACTCTGATCTGCTCTGGCCTCTATTGTCTGATCTGTGGAATCAGGATGTTGATATGGCATCCTCAGGGTCCGTTGTTCTCTCCCGGTGGAGCCCTGTCTGGTGGGTTGGGGGCATGTGGAAGCCGTCCCCCAGTCCAGCCCTGTTGCCACACCAGCACTGAGACCTGCTATGAGTGTGCACTTGTGTGCTTGTCTGTGAGTGCGGATGTGCAGTGTCTAAGTGTGCACGCATGTGCCCCTGTTGTTGGGTGTGTTCCCGGGGCCCTTGGAGCAGGTACCTTGGTTCCTAGATCCCCCCTGCCTAGGCCAGGTCTAGTGAGTTAAAGTCAATAGAAGACTTCATTAAGAACCATAGGACCTTGAGATGCAGAGGGCTGGACCCTGAAGGCAGGAACCACAAACTTAAAGGACTGAGAACCAGATGTTGGCCAAGGCCACTTTTGGGAAGGATTTGCTGCTTATCTGTGTTTTCCAAGGCTTCTAAAATGAACATGAACTACTGTGGAAATAAGAAAACACACAACTGTAACATTCTCACCCAGTGTGTAGCCTATATCCACAGCCTGGGTGAAGCAGAGACACAGAGAAGCATCAAGAAGGACAAAGGGGCGACCCATCCAGCCTTCCCCGGCACATGGAAAACCCAGGCCATGCAGAAGCCTGTGAGTGGGGTGCGGGTGTGTGGGTCCTATGTCAATGTGCTGGGTTCGACACCAAAGGGGCAGGGGGTGGTGTTAGGGAAATTAAAATGGAGGAAGTCTTGTTCAGGTTTCAGAAGCAGGAGAGCAGACCTCTGACTGACTTCTGATCTTGCCTGGACTATGTGCCTGCTTGCAAACACACAAATTGTTACCAGCAAGCCAAGTGGCACTTTGAATAAGAAAGGGACTGGGGCTTGGATTTTCTTGAGCCCCTGGAGTTCTGGCCAACTCCCTGGGGTCTGGAAAATCTTGTGACCCACAAGGTGAAACAAACAACATTGTAAAAGTTAAAGAAAAACCAGAGCTGCATTTTTGCACACCCACTGATGATGATATCAGCTTGCATCCTGGGATTATAAGCAGGAGCCTCCAAAACTGCAATTTGAAGTCTCACCTGCGTGATGTGGACCTCTTCCCAATTGGGACTCCATATGGCTATTACTGAGGGACCTGCCAGCTCTGTTTAAGTCTGGATGTTGGTCGGCCCTATGTGGTGATGTGTGTGCTGTTACTTTTCTCTGTTGTTTCTATTTCTCCTCTTTTAATGCTTGTATATTGAAATTAAGCCAAATTATCTTCTAGTAAATATTGAAATTGTTTATGTGTGTGACAAGTGGTTTCTTTTGTTAATGATTCCTTCGAACCAAAAACAAAAGTAAAACTTTCAGCAAAATGGAGAGGGGAGGGGGTGGCCACACACAGCCAGATGTGATGTGGCACCAACCTTCAGGACCGTTTTACCTCTTTCGGTGACAATTGCGATTCTCTGCAATCTCAACAGACTGTGCTGGCAGCATAGGTGCCCACGAACACTCCCTGAGATGCTTGGAGCAAGTGATACTGCGGCAGGGGTGGTTTCCAAATTGGGTCCTGGAGCTCATCTTTATAATCAGACTCCAGGAACAGTCATGCTTGTCTGGGGTTCATCCTGTGCCAGGCCGCATATGACATGTGTGTGCTTAACACAGGGCATCCAACTCTGAAGCAGTGTGAGGCCAGTGTTGAGAAATTTCAAAACAGCCAAGTTCATGCCAGACGGGTAGGACTCAGGGCCCTCACAGCTGGGTGTGGCCCTTCAGCTGGACTCTACAGAATTCTTGCCTGGAGAATCCCAGGGATGGGGGAGCCTGGTTGGCTGCCGTCTATGGGATCACACAGAGTCGGACACGACTGAAGTGACTTAGCAGCAGCAGCTGCAGCCTTGGTCAGGCCCCCTGAGACTGGAGAAACAGAAGGTGCCGTGTCAGAACCCAAAGCCCTGACTCCTCCACCAAAGTCACTCTCATGGGGAGAATCTTCTGTGCAGCCTGTTGAGGGTCTGGCGTTGACTGGTTCACACCCTGGGCATCTTGCCCTGAAAATGACCCTCTCTGCTCTAACTTAAAGTTCACCAGCAGAAACACCCATGACTGAGCGTCGTTTCCATTTTGGCTAAGTCTCTTCATTCTTTCTGGAGCTATTAGTAATTGCCCTCTGCCCTTCCTGCTCTTCCCCAGTATCATATTGGATACGTTCTGACCCGGAGGGGTGGCGGGGTGCTCATCTTCTGGTATCATATATTTTTGCCTTTGCATACTGTTCATGGGGTCTTCACGGCAAGAATACTGGGAGGAGTTACCATTTCCTCCTCCCGTGGACCATGTTTTGTCAGAACTCTTCACTATGTCCTGTCTGTCTTGGGTGGCCCCGTGTGGCCTGACTCACAGCTTCACTGAGTTACACAAGCCCCTTCACCACAACAGGGCTGTGATCCATGAAGGGGCTAAGAGGGTGTATGTGCCACTATCATGATGCTGGAGATCCTTCTAGGTGGTTTCTCAAACACCTCAGCAGAGGCAGTGGTTGGTGTGCACTCTTTTGGTGGACTTTGCTTCTTGGGATTTGGTGGCAATTCCTTTGCATTCTTTCCTGATTCTGCAGAAAGAGAAACTGTAGGAGCAAGTCCTCGGAACCCTCCGGCTTCTAGCAGCACAGTCTTCAGTACCCCGGCTCGTCCTTGCCGCAGTAGAAAGGAGGTCACCATAGCGGTGACTCGGGAGTGGGCTGGGTAATCGGCCTGGTGGATGGAGGTCACACCCTAAAACACAGTCTCTTCACATCCAAGCGTTTCGAACAAGCCAAGTAATGGGGCAGAGTGACACGCTGTCCCTGTGGTGGGATGGACCCTGTCTAGGGAGGAAGAAATGAGCCTTGTCCCAGCCACCCCACGCCCGGCCCTTGGTTAAAGCTGCAAATTCTGCTCCTTTTTGGAAAGCAAGACTCTAGATGTTGGGCTGTCAGGACATTTGGGCTAAAATGTACTCAATACTCAGACCCAGACGACACAGGAATTCTCTGTCAATTTAAATGCCATTCTCTCAGTAATAGAGGAAGTTTAAAAGTCCTTTATATCAATGCCTTGGGAAAACAGGATTTGTGGATCTTAGCAGATGTCTCCCCTTTTGCAACAGTCTTATAATAAGGAAAACCGCTGAGAAAGATGCTATTAAACAATGTACATGGTCTCCAATCTAAGCTGCAGACAAATCAGAAAAGGAAGCACACTGCCCAAGTGTTAGGAAACCAAAACCAAGAGGGCCAGGAGTGCGGTGGAGGACGTAGTAGAATCATTCACTAATTAAAGCCATTGCTTTCCCCCCGGGCTTAGCTTCCAAGCCACTGCTGGAGGAAACAGGAGAGACAAGGTAGAAATGGCAAAAAGGGGCCAGGCTAGTTGCTGCCCTGATTCTGGTCAGTTGTGTTTGAATGAGGAGGAGGAACTTGCTGCTTTTGCAATAGGTTGCCAAGCTCCACATTTC
This sequence comes from Cervus canadensis, assembly GCF_019320065.1. Classification (NCBI taxonomy): domain Eukaryota; kingdom Metazoa; phylum Chordata; class Mammalia; order Artiodactyla; family Cervidae; genus Cervus; species Cervus canadensis. Next base: position 12,436,051 of record NC_057386.1, on the reverse strand, counting down.
TTCCATATGATCTTGACTTTCCACCGTGATCCCAATGAATCCGGTGGATCACCGTAGAGTTTTTTAGACCCTCACCCTAACCCCTCCCAGTCTCTGGAAACCCTTCCACACCTGTGTGGCTGGCGCCCTCTGCAGGGTGGCTCCGCGACATACAGGTTCATCATGCCCTCAACCCTGGAGCACAGGTGTGCTTTCCAGGCTCCCCTAAGGAAACTGGTCAAAGGAAGGTCTCAAAATAAAACCTGGCAGGGAAAGTGCATCAGGTGTCGGGGTGGGTGAGTTGGAGGAGGAGAGAAAGATGAAGAAAGGTTGTGAGGTGATGGCCAGGGCAGGATGGGGTTAGCAGCCAGCCCGAGGAATCGCAGGACACCTTATGGAGGGGCCTCAGCCCTGATGACCCCTTTCCCCTGCCCAGCAGGTGGAGGCCCGTTCCTCCAGCTCTGGGTCCCTTGTGTGTCCTGAGGGTTTAGTATCTTCCATCCCTCCAACCACTGGGACTCAGAACTGAAATAGAAACCCAAATCCCACTTTTCCACCATGAGGACAGGTTAACCTGAAGCTCCTCTTAGGAAACACGAATCAGAAAGTCAGAAGGCTTTAGCTCTAATGAAACAAAAACACGAGTCCGTTGGCGTCTCTGGCATTCATTGGCCCAGGGCTGTGCTGTGATCTGCCCTGACTGTGTGTCCTGAAGGGTGATAGAGAGAGCTCTGGCCACTGATCAGCCCGTGAAGCTAGGGACCCCTCTCCCTCTGGGCTCCAGCCACAGGGGAAGGTTTTGCCCCTGAGAGGGCTGGCCATGGTGCCTGCCTGTGGAGCTGGGTTGGACCCACCTGAAGCAAATCTGTGGCCACCAGCTTTGTGAGGTGTGGGCCAGCATGAGGCATGGCTCCTGGACCCCTCTCCCCGTGTGGCCAGGAGCAGCAGCAGTTGGTGAGCAGCACACAGCATGGCAGCTGTCCAGACCTGCGGAACCAAAGCTTCCACGTGATCCGGTGCTCAAGATACGCACAGGCAGGAGGCACGGTCGTTCACACCAGGCACTGTCCTGAGATCTGATGTGGTCTCCTGTGTGTTTATGAGCAGTGTACTGCCCTCTCCTCTTCAGCAGTGCTTAATTCTAAAATTAAAATTTCTCCTGACAATTTTTAACCCTAAACCTGTCATGGAGCTTTATTCATTGTCTGACACCAGGATAGCAGAGATTGCTCCCAGCCCCGTGGCTCCATGGCATGCCCCCACGTGAACATACGTGAGCCCGTGCCTGTGAGAGCACCGGCTGTGGGCCAAGTCGAGCCCTAGGGCAGTGGCCACCGTCACGGGGCAGCTGGGCTAACGGAAGTGCACGGTGAGCCCGGCAGGACCGCACAGGGTGCTTTGGGGCAACCTCCTGTGGCATGAGGGGCTCCAGCCACGCTGAGCTCCAAGGTCAAGTCGCTCTGCAGAGTCTCAAAGCTGTCTAAGTAAGGATTAAACAGAAGACAAAAAAGAAAAAAAGAAATGCACACTGTGTAGAAGACTGTTTTGAAAAAAAGGTGTAGATCTGGGTTGGAAGGAGACACGGGCAAACGTGACCCAGGGCGCTCCCACTCCTCCGTGAACTGCCCTGCCACAGTGACAGCGACACGCAGCCAGGGCAGGCCCAAGTGTGATTCTGACAGCGACAGTGTCACAGGTGGAGGGGCTCTGGTTGCCTGGACCCCTGAATGACCGTGTGGCATAGGCCCCCTGCCCAGGCTCCCAGGGAAGGGGTGGAGGCCCCTGTTTCCACAGATCCCCCACCGCAGACCAGCACCAGGAGGTCCCTCTTCCAACAGAGGGCACGGGCATTTGAGGGGAGACGAGGTCAGGTGCATATGTTCACAGGGGATCACCCGCACACCAGTCTCCCTCGCCGTGAGCAGACCCTCAGACCAGGCCCCACAGGCATGCTGACTCAGACCTGCCAATATGGGGCCCAGTTCAGAATGGTATTCCCCCACCGTCCTCCGCCCGACAGCAGCTGCTAGAAGGCCTGTCCAGTTACACCCAGACATGAAACACCGGACCGCTCCCAAATTGGGAAAGAAGTACATCAAGGCTGTACATTGTCATGCTGCTTATTTAATTTATATGCAGAGTAGATTGTGTAAAATGCTGGGCTGGTTGAGCACAAGCTGGAATCAAGACTGCCAGGAGAAATATCAATAATCTCAGATATGCAGATGACACCACCCTTAGGGCAGAAAGCCAACAGGAACTATAGAGCCTCTTGATGAAAGTGAAAGAAGAGAGTGAAAAAGCTGGCTTCAAACACGACATTCAAAAGACTAAGATCATGGCATCCGGTCCTATCTGTTCAGTTCATTTCAGTCGCTCAGTTGTGTCTGACTGTTTGCGGCCTCATGGACTGCAGCATTCCAGGACACCCTGTCCATCACCAACTCCCAGAGTTTACACAAACTCATGTCCATTGAGTTGGTGATGCCATCCAGCCATCTCATCGTCTGTCATCCCATTCTCCTCCTGTCTTCAATTTGTCCCAGCATCATGGTCTTTTCAAATGAGTCAGCTCTTCCCAACACGTGGCCAAAGTACTGGAGTTTCAGCATCAACATCAGTCCTTCCAATGAACACTCAGGACTGATCTCCTTTAGGATAGACTGGTTGGATCTCCTTGCAATCCAAGGGACTCTCAAGAGTCTTCTCCAACACCACAGTTCAAAAGCATCAATTATTCGGCGTTCAGCTTTCTTTATAGTCCAACTCTCACATCCATACATGACTACTGCAAAAACCATAGCCTTGACTAGACAGACCTTTGCTGGCAAAGTAATGTCTCTGCTTTTTAATATGCTGTCTAGGTTAGTCATAACTTTTCTTTTTTTTTTTTTTTTCTTTTCTTTTTTACATGTATTCCCAATCCCGATCCCCCCTCCCACCTCCCTCTCCACCCGATTCCTCTGGGTCTTCCCAGTGAGTCATAACTTTTCTTCCGAGGAGTAAACATCTTTTAATTTCAAGGCAGCAGTCACTGGTCCCATCACTCATGGCAAATAGATGGCAAAACAATGGAAACAGTGACAGACTTTATTTTCTTGGGCTCTCAAATCACTGTAGATGGTAACTTCAGCCGTGAAATTAAAAGATACTTGCTCTTGGAAGAAAAGCTATGACCACACAACAAAAAAAGAGAAAAGCTATGACCAACCTTGACAGCATATGGAAAAGCAGAGTCATCTCTTTGCCAACAAAGGTCCATCTAGTCAAAGCAATGCTTTTTCTAGTAGTCATGTATGGATGTGAGAGTTGGACTATGAAGAAAGCTGAGCACCAAAGAATTGATGCTTTTGAACTGTGGTGTTGGAGAAGACTCTTGAGAGTCCCTTGAGCTGCAAGGAGATCCAGCCAGTCCATCCTAAAGGAAATCAGTCCTGAATATTCATTGGAAGGACTGATGCTGCAGTTGAAGCTCCAACATTTTGGCCCCCTGATGCAAAGAGTCAGTTCTTTGCAAAAGACCCTGACGTTGGGAATGATTCAAGGCAGGAGGAGAAAGGGACAATAGAGGATGAGATGGTTGGATGACATCACCGACTCGATGGAAATGAGCTTGAGCAAGCTCTGGGTGATGGACAGGGAAGCCTGGCATGCTGCAGTCCATGGGGTCGCAAACTGTCAGACACGACTGAATGACGGAACTGATCCTGAGAAGGCCTGCCTGGGTGGTAGAGGCCTCCCTCCATGAGCCTGGTCCCCGTCTGGGCTCACAGCCTGAGCACCCAGCACCTGCATCCTCGAGCAGGGGCCCACATTTCCAGCTTCTTCTGATTTTAGGGGTGAGGCCACGGACAGCCTGTCAGAAAAGCACCAGTTCCCAGAACAGCGGACACAGTTCAAGGCAGCATGCCGAGCCCGTGGGACGGCAGGAAGAATCTGTGTGGCTGACTCATCTCTTCTGCGCAGACACTGCTGAGGCTCGGCTCTACAAGGAAACATGGACCAATTGTAAAAAGTGAGGAAGGAACTCAACTCACCACCACCCTACTCTGACACATCTTCTTGCCTGCGTCCCAGATGTCTCAGCTTTCTGGCAGGATAGCCGTCACGGGCACACAGAGGCAGGAGGCTGGGCTGCTCCCAGGGCTGGCCGTTCCGTCAAGGCCTCTGTCTAGTCCCTAGTCTGGCTTCTGAGACAGGATGACCTCCCGCTCCCGACGAGTGCCTTCCCCACCCATCTCCCCTCCCCCCAGCAGAGTGCAAGCCAGAGGTGTGCAGGACTGATGAGGAATTCCAGGCCCAAGGCCACTTCATTGGTTCCAGGTCCATGTGCTCCTTTGTGTGTGTGAGTCGCTCATGTCCAACTCTCAGTGACACCATGGACTGCAGCCCGCCAGGCTTCTCTGCCCATGGAGTTCTCCAGGCAAGAATACTGGAGTGGGTTGTCATTCCCTCTTCCAGGGGTTCTTCCCAACCCAGGGATGGAAACTGAGTCTCCTACATCACAGGCAGGTTCTTTACCATCTGAGCCATCAGGGAATCCCATCTGACCCTTTAGTAGCAAACAATCCCCACATTCTTTTTGCCTCTGAATCCTTTTTTGAATCTTTTATCAGCTGAGCCAGTGAAAATCCAACAGCAAAATGGAAACTGGGTGGCAGATACTCCATGTGCAAAAACGATGGAGTGAAGGAGTGTGGGGCCTCCATTCACATGCCACCAGCCAAGTCCTGAGATTCTGTGCCAAATGACAACAAACCAGATTTTGTGAATAGTATGCATGTTTTATGAAGCAGGTTGGACTCAGAGTTTTCCAAAAACCATACTCACCTCCTTTATTTAGCAGTCTGCCTCCAAAAGCTTCCCAGGTGACTCAGAGGTAAACAATCTGTCTACCCAGCAGGAGAGGCAAGTTTGGTCCCTGGGTGGGGAAGATCCCCTGGAGAAGGGAATGGCAACACACTCCAGGATTCTTGCCTGGGAAATCTTGGGGACAGAGGAGCCTGATGGTCTACAGTCAATGGGATGGTAAAAGAGTTGGATGCAACTCAGCAAATGAAACAGCAGCAGCCACCTCCAAAGTGGGGAGGGCCTGCGGGGCCGGCTCTGAAAACACTTGTTCCTCCGTCCCAGGGACACCCATGGCTGTTGAGCACCATTCACGGAGAACCCGCTGTGCTCAGAATGGCGGGCCTTTACCCCGCTGGAAGAGCAGGGACCTCATCAGAACAAAACACCCTTGTTTACTGACCCCTCGAAGAAGGAAACGTGCACTCTCTCTGCCCCCCTCACCCCGACCCCATGGGCCCAGCCTCAGTGTGGACTGGCCCCTGGGGCTCCCATGAAGCCTGAGCAGCTGGCTCGGCTCTGCTCTCAGCCTATGGACCTCTCCCTCAGGCTGACTCTGGCACATTCCAGAAGGTGGGAGCTGAACCCTCAGATGTGTGCTGACCAGCTGAGGGCCGGGCACCCGGACCATCCCCAGGGCACCTGCGGTCAGTCTCCTGCTCACAGCCCTCCTTGGGCCCCTTGTGGGAAAACACCCACTTTCAAACTCTGACCCTCAGTCAGTCTCAGACCTGGTGGCCTCTGGCCTGTATATTCCAGCCCTGGGCCCGGAAGCCTCTACCAGGAGAGGAGGTCAGAGTTCAAATGAGGATGTGGAGGAAGAAAGAACTGCCTCGGGGTTGGGGTGGGAGTGGGAGGACAGGAGGGGCATCTTTGCTTCTGAAGTGTCCTGGAGCTGAGGGCCAATCTTCTCAGGGCAGGAAAGGCGGGAAGAGCCTTGAAACACCCGACCCATATTCAAGTTTGAGTGAGCCTCTGAACAGGGTGGGGTTGGGGGGGCATGTTTTAGGGGGGAATCCAGTTGACTGAAAGAAAACCACAGTGAGGGAGCTATGAGTGGAGTGAGAGAATCCGTCCCAAGAGATGGGAGAGGCCAGCTGCTGTGGGGCTTCTGGCCAGGAATACAGGTGGACTTCCATGGTGGCACAAGTGGTAAAGAACCTGCCTTCCATGTAGGAAACGTAAGAGACCCGGGTTCAATCCCTGGTTAGGAAGATCCCCTGGAGGAGGGCATGGCAACCCACCCCAGTATTCTTGCCTGCAGAATCCCATGGACAGAGGAGCCTGGCCAGCTACAGGCCATAGGGTCACAGAGTCGGACACGAGTGAAATGACTTGGCATGCACAGATGGTCAAGGATATGTCTGGACGAAGGTGACTCTACTGCTTGCCACAAAGAACAGATATTAAAAAAAAAAAAACAGATATATCTCAAGTTAAGGATGATGGTGCTCTTCTTTGTGTAGGAAAATGCAACCAGCTGGGGTCACCTAAGTTCTTCCTGAGGCTCGCATCTAACCACCTAAGGGGCTGCTTGTCCAAAGTACACAGTGTCCGGTAATGTCTCTAATTCCTGTCTGAGCACAGAAGTGCGCTGTGGGTCAGCGGCTGCAGAGGATCAATCGTTGCAGAACTGGACAGTGAGCAAGACACTCTTTGCTCCTCTTTTGTGTGCAGGGTCAGGCCCACCAGGCTGCAACCCTCAGCGGAGTCACTCAGGGATGGCCCCTTGCCCTTGGTGACCGTCCAGGAGTTCCTGGCAGCTCCCACTCCTTCCAGATGGTCTTGGGGTGACCTTCCACCCAGGAAAGGCAGCATGGTGGTGCCAGGGTCCCACAGCCCCTCCCCTGGGAAAGGCCAGGGATGGGTCAGAAAGGTGAGGTGATGGCCTTCAAAGGACCCATGGTTTTGCACTTAGAGCCCATGGGCATTTCAGCCTGGCCCCACCCCTTCCACCCGCCTCCCCGAGATGTGGGGGTCATCCTACTGTCCCTTCTCCTCCTATCAACCCCTCTCTCTTTAATCTAATAAAAATTGTTGTTTATTCTTAAAGCACACAGTATTCTCTGATTACTTGAGCACAGGATCATTGTAGAAATTCTGGAGGAAAATAAGTTGAAGAAACTGTAAAAACCTGTAGTCCCCAGACTCAGCTTAATTCCTGATCACATTTTATATTCTTTCTGCTTTTCTGGAAGTATATGTTTCTATGGATTCAAAAGGAAGGGGCTTTCCAGGTGGCACTAGAGGTAAAGAACCTGCCTGCCAATTCTGGAAATAAAAGCACATGCAGGCTATATCCCTGGATCGGGAAGATCTCCTGGAGGATCGCATGGCAGCCCACTTCAGAATTCTTGCTGGGAAATCCCATGGACAGAGGAGCCTGGTGGGCTGCACTCCAGCGGGTCCGGAAGAGTCAGACACGATTGAAATGACTTAGCATGCACCCCACATATGCATTCAAAGGGAAGTTGGGACGATGCTGTCTGCAGAGTTGGGGGTTTAGGCTGCCTGGTTCTGCTGATGCCCTGACAGTACTGTCAGACAGGCCAGGCTTCACCGCAGCCCCTCAGTGCACACCAGACACGTCACACACAGGAGCTGTGTGTGGAACCTGTAACTGATGCAGCCATGTCACAGGAGCACCCCCAATCAGATCCTCTGCTTCCCCGCAGACCCTCAGGTGGTCCCAGGAGCACTGGCTCCTCCAGGTCAGTGGCACTTCCAGGAGTAGGGCCCTTCTCTGCCACTCGACAGACCCCAGGGGCCCTCCCCCTTGAGGACCATTTCAAGTAGCCCCTGAAGAAAGTCTTTCCAGCTCCTGCCTCCCCCAGGAACAGCTGAGGAGTCTCCCTCTGTCTGCAGCGCTCTTTCTGAGATGCCTCTTGGAAACTCCCATGGAGGGAGGGCATCTCCCGGGATCAGAAGGAGCCGCATCCCGGGCTGTGGCCTGCCCTCTCGTTGCTCTGGGGTTAGAGTCTTCCCAGAGAAGTGTCTTGATTCTCGGGTAATTCTGGGAATGGAGGCGGAAAGTTGAAAGGAGAGAGCAGACTCTGTGTGTGAAGGTTCCTCCACCACCTTCTCTGGGGGTCACGCAGGGTGATTGGGGCAAGAAAGAGCCGGAAGCCAGGACGTGTGGGCCACTCTCACGCTCAGTGGGATGAAGGGAAGCCTCTCTGAAGGGCTCTAACTTTTATGGATGTTTTTGTAACTGCACTGTCCCTCCCAGGCCTGCTGGTCCAGGTACTTCCCAGGATTGGGGCATAAGCTTCACCCTTCCTGGCGCTGGTTCCCACTCAGCCCTCCACAAATGTTTGTTGAATAAACAAGAGTTGATTTGGGAAAGAATTCACATTATTAAAACAGAGTACTTTAAGCAAATCAATAAATAACAACACAAAATAAAGAAACCAACAAATCAGTGCAACAATGTACTTATCCTGCCCCCCAAAGTTCCCGAGCCAGGGATGCCTCTCACCTTACAGGTGAGGATTCTGTGGGGAGCAGGTTTGAATGCCCCAAGTCATCTGCACCTTGGCAGCTTCCATGGGTGCTCCCCCAGGGCCCAGAATAGCCAGGCCAGCCCCCCAGGAAGGTCTGAGACGGCTCAGGGACTCTGGTCTGTTATCCCAGCTCCTGTGCCTGCAGCCCCACCCGGGACTTGTCTGCAACGCCCCAGGGTGATGCCAAGGAGCTCGTCACGCTTGCACAGGACCTGCCTTCCAAGGTAAACCCCCGACTGGGCCCCCCAGGGGGCAGGACACCCACTCTGAGATCAGAGGCACTAGAACAAGGGGGAACTTGCTGTTTGGGGACCAGGGAGAAGCGGAGGCTGGTAAGCCCGTGTGGATGCAGGGGGACAGTAGCAGGATGGGTGTTTACCTGAGGAAAGGGGGCAGGAGGAGCCTCACTCAGGGCCCACCGAGGGATGGGGCCACCAACCCCCTCATTGCACTGTGCATCGTGTACATAAACCACAGTGCTTATAAGCACACCAGAGGATTCCCTCTAGGGATACTATCCCAGGAGACTTACTTTATGTTGACCTCTTATTTAACTTCTATGCAGAGTACATCATGCAAAATGCCGGGCTGGATGAAGCACAAGCTGGAATCAAACTGCTGGGAGAAATACCAACAACCTCATAGATGCAGACGATACCACTCTAAATGGCAGAAAGTGAAGAGGAACTAAAGAGCCTCCTGATGAGGGTGAAAGAGGAGAGTGAAAAAGCTCCCTTAAAACTCAACATTCATAAAACTAAGATCGTAGCACCTGATCCCATCACTTCAAGGCAAAAAAAGGGGAAAAATGGAAGCAGTGACAGATTTTCTTTTCTTGGGCTCCAAAATCACTGTGGATGGTGACTGCAGCCAAAAATTAAAAGACACTTGCTTCTTTCAGAAGGAAGGAAAGCTATGACAAACCTAGACAGCATGTTAAAAAGCAGAGACATCACTTTGCTGACAAAGTTCCATATAGCCAAGCTATGGTTTCTTCAGTAGTCATGGACAGATGTGAGACTTGGACCATAAAAAATGAGTGCTGAAGAATGGTTGCTTCTGAATGGTGGTGCTGGAGAAGACGCCTGAGAGTCCCTTGGACTGCAAGGAGATCAAACCAGCCAATCCTAGAGGAAATCAATCCTGAATATTCACTGGAAGGACTAATGCTGAGCTGAAGCTCCAATACATTGGCCACCTGATGCACAGAGCTGACTCACTGGCAAAGACCCTGATCCTGGGTAAGACTGAAGTCAAAAGGAGAAGGAGGCAGCAGAGGACGAGGTAGTTGGACAGCATCACTGACTCAATGGACACAAATCTGAGCAAACTCTGGAAGATAGGGAAGGACAGGGGAGCCTGGCATGCTGCTGCCCATGAGGTCACAGAGTCAGACACAACTTAGCAACCCAACAAGAACAACTTTTGTAAATGCTGTGCAATGAACACGTTGTCATGATAAGGGGGAAACAGTGATCTAATGTTTGAGTCACCTAGTGAAACCCTCCCCTTCCAGGCAGAGCTGCCTCCCCCTGGCTACTGTGGCCACTGAATCTCCGTTTCTGTTGCCCCATCAGCAAGGTGACTTCAAGGTACACTGACAGGGCTCCTTCCCAGAGAGGAGAGGAGAGCGCACCAGGGTCTGGGCAGCCCGGACCATCAGGGACCCTGGAGGGCGCTGTGGGGACCACGTAGTTCAGCGAGACTGGCGGATCCCCGACTCTGCCCTGACTCTGAGGGGGCCAGAGCAGGAGTTAGACCCTCAGGATCCAGTTACTCAGTGCACGACGCCGGGGGCAGAGCCAGAGCCGGACCTACCTCATGTTCCCTGAAGCAGCAACAAATCACCCCAGCTAACAAGCACTTCCATTAATAAAATGTTATACTATTTTGAAGAAACTAAAGAATGTTCAGATAAATGGAATGACATATCTGGGTCTTGGTTGAGGAAGGATTAATACTGAAAATGTAATTCTTTCAAAAATGCAGTGTAAAGACAAATAATTCCCAAGAGCACAGAAGGCTGGGGCAGCTTGGGACAAAATAACCAGATGTTTGAGGAATGCAGCCATTTCAGAAAGCAAACATCATGTTTCTGGGTGTCTCCATCAGAAAGAGAAATATTAATCGGTCAAGAAGTTTAGTCTTACATTTTAAAACTTAGAAATGTCTAAAACACAAAAGTTCCATGATCTCTAGTGATGAGGATTTTGCACTTTCACTGCCGTGGCCTGGGTCCAATCCTTAGCTGAGAAATTGAGATCCCACAAGTCACGTGGCTCGGCCAGCTTGGCTGAAAATATTCTGGACCGTGAGAGTGAAATGACCGGGACTGAATGCTGACATCCGGACTGCAGGAGCCATAGAGAGATCACTGAAAATGAAGAGGAAGGATGTACATTTCTTGGAGTTTAAAAAAAAGAAGAAAAGAAAATGAAAGATTTTGGTTAGAAAGGGGATATAGGCACTAGGCAGAGGAAGTAAGGAAAACACTCCCCTCACCTCACCAAGGGCTTCCTAGATGGCTCAGTGGTAGAGAATTTGCCTCACAAAGCAGGAGATGCAGGAGGCAAGGGTTCAATGCCTGGGTCAGGAAGATCCCCTGGACAAGGAAATGGCAAGCCACTCCAGGATTCTTGCCTGGAGAATCCCATGGACAGAGGAGCCTGGCAGGCTACAGACCATAGCATCGCACAGAGTTGGACACGACTAAAGCAACTTAGCACGCATGCATTACAAACCGATTACAGTATAGTAGTGCTACATGGCCATTGCGTTAGTGGGGTACCAAGGCTAGCTTTGTTGGACTCACAAATTAGACTTGGGAATGTGCTCTCAAATCAGAACTGGTTCATATGTAGGGGACTCACTGTATAACACTTAAAATATTTGTCATCTAATAGAATAGCTTCCAAATATATGATAAAAGATTGCTGGAACTACAGGGAGAAATGGATGATTCTCCGTCTACTGAGCAATTCCAACCCACCTCTCCCAACCATTGACAAATCAGCTCAAGCTGAAAACATTTGGCAAGTACCTAAAAGATCTACATTACCCCACTGACCACCTTGATGGCAGGGACCCCAGAAGATACAGGAATGTCTCAAGGACCTGAGGCATTTACAAAAATTGTGTGTGTGTGGCAACTGAGACACAAAATGGCAAAATATCCTAGTGCGGGAGCCCTGAGAATGAGGACAGAAGTCAGAAAGAAGTCACAAGTTGCTAACAAAAAGATAAACATGCCACCACTTCTGGAATGTGAAGAATGTGCTGCTGAATGTTTGTTTGTAGTTAGACAGGAAATCAGAACTAAAATCGACAAATTCCTAGAACCAAGAGAAAATGAAACTCCACCCTTCACATGATGCAGCAGATGCTACAAGTTGAGGGTGAAACTTTCAAGAGAAGTAAAGGGACGGCACTGATGGAGCCTACTGCCCTTCAAAGACAGGGGCCCAGGTTGCACAGGAGAAGATGCACGCCTTAGACAAGCGTGAGTGTTTGTACAGACACAAGAAATGTCAGGCAAGCTCTAAGAGGACGTGTCCACAAATGTTCCCTTTGGGAAGTAAACAGGAGTCCCAGTGAGATACAGCACAGTTCATTTATCTTACCTTCTTGGGACATTTGAGTGGTTTCAGTCCAGTTCAGTTCAGTCGCTCAGTTGTGTCCGACTCTTTGCGACCCCATGAACCACAGCACACCAGGCCTCCCTGTCCATCACCAACTCCCTGAGTCCACCAAAACCCGTGTCCATCGAGTCGGTGATGCCATCCAACCATCTCATCCTCTGTCGTCCCCTCTTCCTCCTGCCCTCAATCTTTCCCAGCATCAGGGTCTTTTCAAATGAGTCAGCTCTTCGCATCAGGTGGCCAAAGTATTGGAGTTTCAGCTTCAACATCAGTCCTTTCAATGTACACCCAGGACTGATCTCCTTTAGGATGCACTTGTTGGATTTCCTTGAAATCCAAGGGACTCTCAAGAGTCTTCTCCAACACCACAGTTCAAAACCATTGATTCTTCTGTGCTCAGCTTTCTTCACAGACCAACTCTCACATCCATACTTGACCACTGGAAAAACCATAGCCTTGACTAGATGGACCTTTGTTGGCAAAGTAACGTCTCTGCTTTTTTATTTGCTGTCTAAGTTGGTCATAACTTTCTTTCCAAGGAGTGTTCCTTAATTTCATTGCTGCAATCACCATCTGCAGTGGTTTACTTTCAACATAAACTAGTTTCATTTTGAAATGCTTTATCAGGATACCCATTTTCATCAAGGTCCCAGGAGATCTCATTCTGTAGGGACAAGACTCTAAGTGCTCAGCCGATGCTCAAGGCCCGTCAGTGTGTGGGACTCTCCTCTCCTCCTGCTTCAACAGCCCCTCCCCAGGAGTCCCCATGAGCTGAGAGACACTAGGCAAGGCTGGATGTGAGGGGAAGCAAGGGCTGATTTGGAAGGTGGCCTTGGAACTAGACCCTCCTTCCAGCACAGAGGGGAATGGTGGGCAAGCATCAAACACGACGTGTGGCAATTTGGTTCCCAGGCTGGATCATTGTGAGGCCCTTCTCTACTGCCTTGATGGCCCTTGGGATGGGCCCAGGGACCCAGGCCTCTGTGCCTCTTTGTGGGCAGGATGAATTTCACACTGACTTTCGTGCCACCTTCCTGTGAGGACAGCTGACTTTGAGGTTTGTTTATCCACCAGACAAAGGTTACTCCTTTGGCACAGCCAGGACTTTGAACTGTTCAACCCAGCTCCAGACACCAGGGTGTTGGTCAACCTTCAGGCCCTGAGTCCAGCTGGAGAGATGGCCCTTTTGCCCCTGACCTCCTTGAAGATCTAGAGGCTCCACCTGTGGAGCAGCTGGAATGCTCTGTCCTGTCCAGTCTGGGCCGTTCCTCTTCCATGCACAAAATTGAGGGATCCCCCAGAACGTGGTTCTGCATCCTCCTCTCTTTACATGAAAGCTGGGCATCACCCACACCAGCAACTCTGCCCACCTCACGAGGACTTGCCCAGCCTGAGTCCACAGCCTCTCCCCTGGCGGCCCAGGGACACCTCTTTGCCCCTTACTCCGCTCTACGCCCTGCCAGCAGGTCACTTTGGGTTCTAGTGGAAGGGGACAGTCCACATGCCACTCAGTTGGCACTGAGGACTCTGGGCTTCCTTACCCCACCTCCAAACAACCAATAACTCTGGGGTCTCCCTTCTCCATACACCTTCCAGGCTTCTGCACCCCCATGGAAGCATCTTCAGACTCACTGCCCCCACCCCACTCCTGCCTTCCAGGGGCCTTTATTGGAAGTGCAGGTCTGATGAGGGACGTCCTGCATGGAACAGAAACATACTCTTTCTCCTGCCCCACAACCCTGCCACAGCATCCCTGCTGGGTCTCTCTCTCCGAGCCTCTCTCCTTGGGGGTGAGGGTGGGCAGAGCCAGGCCCAGCCCTGCACATGCCCCTTTGTCTCTGGCCACCCTTGACTCATGACTCCACCGCCCCAGGTGTGAGCTCACGGGACACGCGCTGCCCGCAGCGGCGGCTGCACACCGGCCCCTCTGCCACAAGAAGGTGAAGCCTGGAGGGTGTGAGCAGGCAGGTAGGCCAGCGGGGAGTGACAACAGCAGCCTTCCTCCTGGTCTGCAGGAAATCTGGGCCTGGCTGGCGAGAGCCCAGAGGCTAGCAAGGCTGGACATGGACCAAGGATTCCGGATTCAAGTCAACAGCAGCCGCTTGCCTCCAGCAATTGGAAAAAACGGAGCCTGAAGTCGAACAAAGAATGATTCAAACACCTCTGGCCTTCCCCACCCTTGTGACTCTCACACATTTCCCTCATTCCCCACTTTCAGCGTCTCAAAGAGAAACTTCTATCTTAGTGATTTTTATAGGCACCAAAGCATTTGTACACCAGAAGCGTGCACACCTCGTAAGGAAACTCCCAGCTCCCAGTGCTGCTCTGAGGTCAGCGCCTACTGGACTCCACCCTCTGGGAATGACCCCACTCAGGTCTGTCCCGGGGTCACCTGTTTTGGCCACAGAGAGTCTCCACACCCACCCTGCTAGGACCCTCCGTGGGGAGGGAGCCGGGAAGAGGGGCTCCTTCTGCTCAAGGGCTAATGAAGGACAACTTATATTTTAAGCTCTTTACCGCTTGCTCCTATTCACTCTCTCTCCTTATCCCTGCCTATGCCCGCAGCATGACTTCTATCCAGGTGGCCCCAACTTGCATTTCTGACAAGTTGCAATCAGGCTCTGAGGATTCTCAGTGGGCAGGGCTCTGCCCAGTGTCTGTGTGTGGGGGTGATGCACACAGCAGGGGTCTGGCAGCTCCCCAGATCCATGCAGGGGCGTGAGTACACCCAGCTCCCCAAATAAGGATCTGTTCAGACGAAGCTTGAAAGTGGAGAACTCCCTGAACTGACTCTCCTGGAAAACTGTCACCTACCGTTTTCTTTTGAAGGATCATCTAATCCCCTGCGTCTAATAAAAATATAATAAGGAATTCACTATCAAGAACATCATCTTTTTCCCTGAACTCAGGGCAGTTCCTGAAACTCGTGTGACTTCCCATAACTTGAAGTCCCTTCCTGAATGTAGGACCTGGGTGTCAGACCTCACGTGCATGGATCCTGAATCCTCCTTCCCGCCTCCTCCTTGCCTGGCTCCGCCCTGGAGTCATCATTGGGGTTTAGTCCAGCCGCGCAGACCAGCGCACAGACAGGCTGCAGCTGCGGACGGCGGGCGGGCAGGAGGCGTGCAGGAGCCGCGGGCGTGGAGGCGCCGGGGTCCCGGGGCGCAGGTGAGAGCTGGAGGGGCGCTGGCCGGGGCTCCTGGTGTCGGTCCGCTCCGCGCGCGCACACAGGGGCTGGGTTGGTGGAGATGGGGCGCTGAGCTCTCGGGCTCCGCGCTCTGCGCCTCCGCTGAGGGAGAGAAAAAGACAAAGACTTCGCAGTCCTGGTGGAGAACTGCGTCTCTGCAGGGCGGCCCCAGGCTTGGCTCTGCCCCTCTCTGGAGCAGAGAGTTGGCATCTTGAGCTCCCAGACGTCCACCCATCCACACAGAGCCCCTGCTGCCCCGGACCACATGTGGGGCGAAACACTTTCACGTCCAGGCCAACACTGCTGCTGTCATACTTGCCCACACGCGCACTTTCATGCGCATACACACTTGTGTGCATTCACATGGGGCACACATGTACACACAGCTCATTCACTCACAAACACTCATTAAAACAGAGCGAAACCTCTGAGACTTCTGCTAAGGTTGGGGGAGACTGGCATCCATTGCCTCTGTCTACGCTCTCCTTTCATTTTTGGTTAAGCTGCAGCAGCAATCTCTAAATTCAATTCACCACCCACTACTGGTTAATGATCTGCAATTTGAAAGCAACTTTTCACTCCCAGTGCCTAAGGAGCCAGAGCCCCTGGGAGGCCCTTATCCTGGGATTAAATAGAGAAGGTGATGGGGAGTACAGGGCCCCCCCCTTCCTCCCGCCCCCGGAGGGTGCATCCAGAAGGTGCAAGGAGGGGGAGGATTCTCAGAGGAAGTGCCTTGTGAAAGAGTGAGAAGTAGCCCAGCTGATGGGATGGCAGGTACTGATGGCAGGTGTGAGGCCGCAAGGTTTACAGACTCAGCCCCAGGCCCGGAGGAGCTTCTTACTGCCCAGTAGGGATCCCTCTTGGCCATAGCCGCTGGGGCAGGACACCACAAAGGCACCCGGGACTGGGCCATCTCTTCCCTCTGAGCCAGGGTTGGGGCTCCGTTTCCGCTGTCTTCTGAAGGTGGTTGGTCGCCTCCCTTCACATTGTTGGTGAAAGGCCTGCCTGGAGAGCAGGGTGCTCACCTTCCCATGTAAATATCCTGGTACATAGCAAGTTACCAGTGAGCCTTTGCGTGGGAAAGCTGGTCCAGCTTCTCCTAGGTGCTGCAGGAGTGGAGATCCCTGCTGACCGAGAACCCCTGTGCCCCTGGTCAGCCGATAACCCTCGGGTCCACACACCTGCTGCCTCAGTTTCCCCAAGGTCCTGTGGCAGGACAAAGTGCTGGCAATGGCATGCACTTTGCAAAGTGTTCCACTGACGCCCAAATGTGACCAGGTCCCCAGTGACAGCACAAACCCCAGCTGTGTGCCCAGCTTAATATATGCAGATACCAGCACCTGTGAGAGTGATCTGAGAGAATTATGAATTCTTGCCTCACTTTTCCCAACTCCAGAATTCTCAGGGCCCCTCCAGGTCTTGCCCCATGCATGCAGTCTTCCTGTTCCACCCCCGACCCTCTGCCGTCTCACCCCTATCTTCCCCTCTTGTGCCCTGGCCTCTCTCTCTCCCGTTTTTCTGTCCTTTGCAGCATCAGAGACAAGAGGAGAGACTCGGGCAGAGGAGTGGAAATGCCAAACTTAAAAACCCATCTGAATTTCAGATAACGAATCATTTTGAAATGTAAATATGTGGCAAATATTACATGAAATATACCTATATTTAAAAATAAGACAATAGTGGGACCCCAGACTGATAAAATCATCAAAGGTGCCTGAAGACACAGGGAGCTCCTCCCATCCCTAGTCCAGTTCCTCCACCCCAGACCAGCTCCTTAATCCCAGTCCAGCTCCTCTATCCTCAGTCCAGCTTCTCCATCCCAGTCCAGCTCCTCCAACCCAGGCAAGTTCCTCCATCCCAGACCAGCTGCCGCCATCCCCATTCCAGCTCATCCATCTTCAGACCAGCCCCTCCATCCCAGTCCAGCCCCTACATCCCAGTCCAGCTCCTCCATCCCCAGTCCAGCTCTTTGCAGACAGCCCTTCCGCACTATCTATAAGGTGGAAAAAGTCTGTGTCTCCGTTGTACCAGTTTGGTTTCATTGAGACTTGTCTATGGTTTCAAGGATCTGCCCCAACCTGGAGTTCTTCCCAGCTCCTAGGCTGTGTCGTCTGACAATGAGGAGCCAGGCCCAAGGTGGATGGAGTTTGGGGGCAGAGACTGGTGGGAAGGGACCCTGGCGTTTCCTTGTCCAGATTCTGGAATCCTCCAGGGCTTTCCCGGTGAGGAGAACGTCAGGGAGCGCATGAAGTTGGACTGAGAGGTTAGTGTGTGAGCAGAGCCCCGCCATGGCCTGGGGAAGGCTCAGAGAAGACTGGACGTTTAGGGGCAGCGGGAAGAGCAGCAGGGAGGCCCAACCAGTGCCCGTCTGGGAGCTCACAGCTTCAGCAACCTTGGGCAACATGACAGAAGATGGCCAGGGGTCACCTTTGCACAGGCATTCTCCCTCAGGGGACTCCAAGTGTTGGTAGAAAGTCTGTGACACTTCCTGGTTTCATACTCTTCTGGTCATTTCATTACCTGTGAGAACATACCTATAAACAACACATCTAGTGACTACAAATGGGTATTTAAGGAAGCTAAAACAGATATTAATGTTTAAAAAATGAGTCAATGTAAAATAATTTATAGGACATAGGGGTATGTGAAAAGTGAAATGTTAGTCGCTCAGTCGTAGCTGACTCTTTGTGACCCCATGGACTGTAGCCCACCAGGCTCTTGCATCCATGGGATTCTCCAGGCAAGAATACTGGAGTGGGTTGCCATGCCCTCCTCCAGGGAATCTTCCAGACCCATGGATCAAACCCAGGTCTCCCATGTTGCAGGCAGATTCTTTACCGTCTGATCCACCAGGGAAGCCCAAGAATACTGGAGTGGGTATTCTATCCTTTCTCCAGGGGATCTTCCCGACCCAGGAATCGAACTGGGGTCTCCTACGTTGCAGGCGGATTCTTTACCAGCTGAGCTACCAGGGAAGAACGAATTTGTAGGACATAGGGATACATAGTGCTGTGAAAACCACAGAGGTGGGGGCAGGGAGGCTGGCGAGACAGGCTCTCTGGGGTGTTTCCCTGGCAGGTAGACAGAATATGAGAAACTGAGGGCAGAGTGTGGTTGGGTGGGCCTGACTTAGGCTCAAGGAACCCCACACGCCTTTCTCAGGGGGCCATGCCCTCGCTGCTGGAAGACACCAGCTGCCCTCCCAGCCGGTCTCTGGACTTCAACCTGCTGCGTCCTTTTGCTTTCCTTTTACTGATCAACACACACGCTCCCTCCAGAATCCAGTTGGACAGGTCAGCGTGTTACAAAAACACCCTTTGCTGAGATCACCCACTCTCCATGTCACCTGGGCCAGGTGCAGACCAAGGTTGACCTTTGACTCATTCAGCTCTGCTGAGGCACCTGCCCAGAGCTCATTGGAGGGGACTAACCGCACCCCTCATGTGACATCGGCCCTGCAGGGAATTCTGAGCAGGACTGCAGGGATTGAGCACCTATTGTAGGCAGAGCATGTGGGAGGCCCTAGGGGCCCTCCCCACGGCACTGTGTGTGTGTGTGTGTGTGTGTGTGTGTATGTGTGTGTGTGTGTGTGCTGTGTGCACGTGACAGGGTGTTCTCCCAGGGAGTGGGATTGGATCCTGGAAGCTTCTGAAGAGGCAGTGGCTTCGCCAGGCTAGCTTGTCCTGGCTCCACATGGAGTGAGACCCTGCATGGTTCAGGACTGTGAAGGAACCCCCTCACTCATTTATTTTCAGTCAACATCCTGGTGGCTCAGAGAATCTGCCTCCTAGGCGGGAGACTCAGGTTTGATCTCTGGGTTGGGAAAATCCCCTGGAGAAGGGAAGGGCAACCTACTCCAGTATTCTTTCCTGGAAAATCCCATGGACAGAGGACCCTGGAGGACTACAGTCCATGGGGTCACAAACAGTAAATAGGACTGAGTGACTTTCACTTTCACTTTTCACTCAACATCCCAGAAAGTGTACTAGGAACTTGAAACACGACTCCTAAATTTATGGAAAGGGTAAAAGCTGGACAATGGTCAGGAAAACGTGATGAGGAAAGGTTTTGAGGGGGTGAGGTTCCTTCTGGATACTATAGTCCCCTGGCTATCTCCATCCCAGAAAGAACACACCTGCCCTTCCCACTAAGTCTCCTGGTCTCACTGGGCATTCGGTGATGATGCCAGGTCACCAGCAGGAGGCTCCCCCTCTCACACAGTGAGGGATCACTGCTCTCAGAGCACAGGCTTAGGTGGTACTCTTCCTTTGGTTCCCTGGGGGGGTGAACCCTCCATGTGACCCTGAGGACACCTGCCTGCTCCAGCCTTGGGGGCCAGTGGGCAGTTCTCCCTGGGAAGGGATTCTTCAGCCTGGGGAGACTTGGCCTGCCTCCACATCGATGGGACACCAAGGCCCACATTGGATGGGGAACAGGGGGGCCAAAGGCTGTTCCAAAGTCAGTGGAAGCAGCAGAGTGGCTGGGGTCCGAGGGGAGACCTTGAGGAGACTGGAAACGCTCGGGTTCCTACCCAAGGCTTCCTCCAGGACGGGTCAGTGGCCAGAGAAGAGCACACAAGATGAATCTCCTGCCTGCTCAGGCAGGCTCAGGGTAGGACACCCCTGGGCAAGCGTCTCCCTCCAGGCAGCCCCGAGGGCTCTGGCTAGGGGCCCAGGAGTCGACCACCAGCAAGGATGCCTTTGGGCCCTATGGGTACTGGGCACCATTCTGTTTATGAGAAATACCCAATTTAAGGAAAGTTATTTTATAAAAAAATACTCAGCAAAAGAATTCAGCAGATCTCATCAGAGGCCCCAGGAAAAGCCCCAGCACAGGAAGTTGCAACATCTCTTACTAGAACCTTCCATCACATGAGGTTCTCAGCAGCAAGTAATAGTGATGAGCTATTTATGCCCCATCCTGGCAATTGCTGAAAGCTACTGGATTGTGTCCACCTGTGAAATCTCAGCCTCTCTTGCATTATGCTGAGCAGGTTGTGGCAGGATCAGGGCAGCTGTCTCTCTTCACTCAATCACCAAATTCTTGGTTCTAAAAAAAAAAAAATTGATTAAAACTGTGTTAATGTTCTTGTGAAAAATGAATGTCAAAGGAAAGATAAACAGCCACAGAGAGAACCTGCCTTCCCAGGGGTGAAAACACACGATGGGCAGCATAGTAACTGTACCACGTGGCCTGGCAGGGCCTGAAGAGCCCCAGATGGTGGGGGTGCCTTGGCCAGGGGGACAGGGAGCTTCACTCTTCAGTGCCCCAGGCACCACTTGTCCTCCAGGAAAGGAAGCAAAATTAAACCTGTGACATGCCACTTGCAAACAGACCTTGAGGAATATTCAAGATTTGAGCATAAAAACAGACAAAACTTGACCATGATGGATATTCCACCATCTGGGAAGCCTTTTAAAAAGGATACTTTAAACAAACAAACAAAAGCTACTTTAAAAGAAAACCCTGAAGCCTTCAAGGAAAAGACAGACAGGATGATATAGACACATGGAGTCTTTATTCCAGAGACGATCCAGGGAGAAATGGTGATGGAAACGTACTTACCCTGGAAGGCAGTTTGTTTCTTTAAGGGGTGAAAGTCTTATAAACCTGTAAGGAGAAGACAGACAGTCCCAGGAGGATGAGCGAAGCGTTTGCAAAGGCAGTGACAATGTGGAAACCCGAAGGGCCAGAACCAGGATGAGCTGGTCAGCCCCTCCACAGCCCCAGGTGTCACCAGGAAGAGGCAGAGCTGGGAGCCAAGGGGCCTGGGCTGCTCACAAGCTAAGACAAAGGGAATCCTTGCAGCCACTGAAGTCAAGCTTTCAGGATCCGGGGAGGCAGACCTCACCAGCAACACACTACAAAGTGAGAACCAGACGCAGAGAAATGGACAGAACATGACCGCAGAACACTCCCTCCAGTGTCTGGGGTTTGTGCCTGATCATTCCAGTGAGGGGAAAGCTGAGGTCTGGGGAAAGAGGGAGGGGACAGTGTGAGTGTCCTGGGGCAGCCGTGACCAAGGACCACAAACAAGGAATCAAAAAAACCAACGTTTGCCCTCCTCCAGTTTGGAGGCCGGATTCCAAAATCAAGGTGTCAGCCCAGCTGCAGGGAAATATCCTTCCTTGTCTCTTCCAGCTTCTGGTGGCTCTGGTGTCCCTTGGCTTGTGGCCACATCCCTCCAGCCTGTGCCTCTGTCAGCTCCGGGCCTCTCCCTGTGTCTCTTTCTTATAGATTTGTCTCTTCTTATAAGAAAGCCAGTCACATTAGATTGGGGCCCACGCTGCTCTAATACGACCTCCTCTTTCTTTATGACTGCAAAGGCTCTGTTTCCAAGTAAGGTCACCTTCACAGGTTCTGGGTGGACATGTGTTTTGGGGCCACCTTGCAGCCTTCCCTGTTGGCTCAGTGGTAAAGAATCTGCCTGCCAATGCAGGAGATGTGAGTTCGATCCCTGAGTCGGGAAGATCCCCTAGAGAAGGAAATGGCAGCCCACTCCAATATTCTTGCAAGGGAAAGGGTCTGGTGGGGCGCAGTACATTGAGTTGCAAAGAGTCAGGCACGACTTAGCGACTAAACAACAACATTCACCCTAGTACATACAGTACAGAGGGAGAGAAGAGAGAAACAAGTAGTGGGTTATCTAACCTGATTCCACATATGTAAAATCACATACATGTGTCTCTCAGGTGACTTCTTTCTTCTTCAACTACAGATGTTGTACATATGTGAGAAAAGAAGGCTGTCCTTCTGATAATAAATTAGGAATAGAAGCAAGTCTAGAAAATCAAGGGAAGCGGGAGACAGCAGCACCAGTCACAGGGGTCTGGGTCCTGAGATTGTCCCTCCCCATTTCATTCTCCTTGTTTGACCCAGAGTCTCCTGGAGTCAGGACTGGGGCTGGTCACAACTGGCCCCCAGCTCCTGGAAGTGATTACATCCACAGTTCCCTTTGCTCCAGGCCCTTCTGCCCAATTCCCCCCGAAGTGAGGGAAAAAAATCAGAGACACTGAATTCAAAACCAAAGGGTACCAACTCCATGGCATTCTGGAAAAGGCAAAACTCTGGACACAGTAAAAAGATCAGTGGTTGTCAGGAGTTGGGGGGAAGGAGGGATGAATAGATGGAACACAGAGGATTTTTCAGGCAGTGAAGCTACTTTTTGTTGTTGTTCAGTTGCTAAGTCGCATCTGATTCTTTGTAACCACATGGATTGTAACCCGCCAGACTCCTCTGTCCTCCACTATCTCCTGAGTTTGCTCAACTTCATGTCCATTGAGTTGGTGATACAATTTAACCATCTCATCCTCTGTGTAGTACCTAATGGAGGATACCTGTCATTATGAAAAGTGAAAGTGTGAGTTGCTCAGTCATGTCTAAGTCTGTCCATGGAATTTCCCAGGAAAGACTATTGGAGTTGGTTGCCATGTCCTACTCCAGAGGATCTTCCTGACCCAGGGATTGAACCCTCATCTCTTGTGTGTCCTGCTGCATTGGCAGGCAGATTCTTTACCACTGCACCAACTGGGAAGCCCAAATGTCAGTTTACTGGATGCCAAAGCCTGAGATGAGCATTTGTTTCAGAGGAAGTGAAAGTTCAGCTTTCCAGACTGTAACTCACGAGTTCCACAGGAAGACTCTTTTTGTTGATAAAAGCAAATCTGGAGAGTGGACCAAATGTCCCCAAATGCCAAGCTGCAGAATGCAAAAGCAGAAGAGGGGCTGGGAGCATCCAAGGTGGTCTTAGGTTGTTGTCAGGTTCAAGTGGTTACTCAAGATTCTGTGTGTCACGACCTGTCTCTACAGAACACACGGCTCAGGGAGCTTTGCATGTTTTATATAAAATTCAAGATACCCCCAGCAATATCAATGAACTTGTCTCCCAGGGACTTGTTTCCTGTCTCATCTGTGTTTCTCATCTGTCTGGCAGTGGTCTCACTGCAGACATTATTAAGGTATAAAGACTGGTCAGGACATAGTGGTGAGGGAGGAGCTTGGGGACCCTGGCCAGGGTGCAGCCCCTCACAGGCTTCCGAAGGAGCCTAAGGGATCTCTGACTCATCAGCTTTCCTTCCTCCAGGGAGTGTCCCAAAAACCAGTAAGGAGGACGAGGCACCCCTTAAAACTCCTCCACGTCCTGCTGGCCATGCTGACCTCAGCATCCACTCTCCTCGCTCCCAGGATGCTCTGGGTCCTCTTGTTCTTGGCCACCTTCAGGAGTGCTCAGAGTGGAAGTAAGTTGCATGGTCCCAACTCTGCAGGGGGTTGGGGGAGGCAGCAGGGGCAAGCCGGGTGTGGCAGGAGAGACCTAGATCAGGCCAGGAGGGGCCCAGGCTCCAGGTAGTGCCAGTGACCCCAGGAAGGGCAGTCAGTGGATGTCCTGAGGTCCAGCCATGATCCACATGTGTGACTGTCCCCCACACAGACTGGGATCACCCCGACTGCACCAGGGGTGTGGTTTCTGTGTTGCGGGGCAAGCCAGCCACAATGACCTGCAGCATCTCCAATGCCTTCTCCCACATCAACATCTCCCTGCAAGCAAACCCCATGGCTCCCTGGAAACTCATCTTCAGCGTAAAGGCCCCAGGAAACTTCAGTCAGGATGGATGGCAGCTCTGGATTCGAGAGGGTGAGGCGCATCTGGTGATTGAAGAAGCCCAGGACACCCATGCAGGGCAGTACAAGTGGAATCTGAAGGGGCGCCAGAGAAATGTTGAAATCACCACTCTGAACGTCTCAGGTGAGCGGAGCGATTGAGGTGGGGGTGGACCCCAATAGCTTCTCTGTTTGGCTGTGGGGAGGGGAAGTAACTAGGGAGGAGTGATTCCTGCCCACCTGAGGTGCCCAGAACCACGGAGATGAGGCCTGAAGAGGACTCCCACCCTGCCCCACCCACCCCACGTCTGTGCCCTCTCTGAGCCTCTCCTCAGGGCAGCCCCGGCGCTGGGCCTGGTCACTCTGCCCATCTGCTCAGGGAGCCGGTGCCTTCCCTCCCTGCACACCTCCTCTCCCCCCACCCCACCCCTTCCTTTGCTGCAAAGCTTCCCCAGTCACCATCCCTCCACCCACCCCCTTCGCCTGTTCTAATGCAGTCATAGTCACCCTGAGCCCTGGGGACAGGAAGTAGGGGTGCAGCTTTGCCCCGGACCAGGAAGAGTGGGAGGAGCACCCCCAACCCAGCCGGGCCCTGGACGGGGAACCCAGTGAGGCCTTCATGAACTCCTGTATCCAGGGCTCATCTGATACCTGGGGCGGAGGGGCTGCATCAGGGCAGACCCTGGGCAGGCCCCGCCAACCTGCCCTGTGTCTCTTTGGCAGAGCCGCAAGACCTGCTCCTCACACCTTCCGCAGGTGGGTGTTTCTATCTTCATCCTACAATACAGGAGGGGAGCCTACAGAAAGCCCTCTTGGGTCTCCCCTCCTCTGACACCCTTACCCTCTGTGCCTGGAGCCCTGCCCATCCCATGCATCCATCCCCCTGCCACTCTGCTACCCATGTGCTTCCCAACCACAGGCGATGTCCCCCTCAAGGGTGCCCCAAGGGAGTCAGGGGCTCCTGCACAGGTGAACAAAGGAGGGAGGTCCCGCCCCCTCCTTGCAGGCCTGGAAATGAAGCTAGGCAGTCTCAAGACTGATCCCGAGGACAAGAGCCAGATCCAGGTGGTCTTCCCCATCCTCGCCCTGGTCGTCCTCTTCATCCTGCTGATCTTCACGTTGGCCTGGTGCCGAAGGCATGGTTCCCCACTCTCCAGGCTTCAGCAGGTATGGGCCACTGTGCCTGGTCAGTGGGCTGGGGAGGGGATCTTGCGTGGGATCATCTCAGACCTGGCATAGACACTCTGCCCCCATGGCCTTGTACCCACCGAGACTAGTGAGAGAGTGGGGAGCATTTGAGGTCCCAGAGAGCAGTGCCCCTCCCCCAGAGGACCCCAGCCAGCAAATACAGTCCCAGGCCCAGAATGCAGATGCCCCAGTCCCAGACAGGCCACTGAGTCCACACTGTCCCTAGGACACCCTGGAGGGTGGCATGGGGGCTGGACTTCCTGCTCCTTCCAGGAAACCTAAGATGTGTGTGCAGTGGATGTGTCTGCAGATACACCTGCAGACAGAGGGGTGTCTGCATGTGGCCTTCATCTCCCTCCATCCCTCCCTCTCTCCCCAGGTAAGGGGTTCTGAGCCTGGAATACCCAGCGCACCACACTATGCAGAGTGGAAGCGCTGTGTGGAAGACCAGGCCAAGGACTAGGAAGCTTGGCAACATCCTGGCCTCTCCCTAACACACACGCCGAGGAGGGGTCCTTATTAGGTCCTTGGGCCCAAAGTACAAAAATCTCAAGTTCCAAAGCACTTGACCTAACAGGACCCTCCCCCTCCTCCATCCCACCCAGGCCTGGGGTCCTCCCCTGGGCAGGAGTGCCACGCTGCCGTCACCTGGGAGATGCCCCAGTATGGGGTCCTCAGCTGATCATGTCTTCAGACTATGAATAAGACCCTCTTGGACCCTCTTGTCTTTGGACCATGAATAAGCACCAGTTTGAGGGACCTTCCTGCCAGCAGCTGTGGAACCGAAATGAGGATATCTGTGGCCTGAGATGATGCATGGGGCCTCCTCCACCACTCCCAAAGGGTAGAGCAGCCCCTCTGGATGGGAGACTGGACAGGTGGCTGCTGGTGGAATCTGTGTCCAACCTCTCTGTTCTCCCCCAGCCCTGGGGCTCCCCTCTCTGCCACCTGCCCTACTTGCTGCCCCTTCCTGTTCCCAAATGTATATCAAACCGTATCCCAAACTGTATATGCCAGGTGTCTTTACAAGAAAAACTGTATAACTCCTGTGAGTGTATCCATTGTCTTTTGGGGGTGGGTGGGTGGCGGTAGGTCTTTTTTTCTTCCTTTTCTCTTTTGTTCTCTTATGATTTGATGACTATCTTTAGTGCTGCACTTGAATTCCTTTTTCTTTTCTGTGTGTATATCTATGATATTAATAGATTTTTGGTTTGCCATAACCATGAGACTCTGATACAGCAGTCTATATATACATGCATACATACATACATGATTGTTTTAAGTTGCTGATCTCTTCCTTTCCAATGCATTTCAGATATCCTGCATGTGTACTCTGCTCCTCTCACGATTACTGCTTTTGATATCATGTTTGAGTGAGTGGATGGTTTCCTACTTTTACTGTATGTTTGCCTTTACTGGTGAGCCCTCCCATTTCATCCTTTTCTTGTTTCTCGTTGTGGGCTTTTCTTTTCAGCATAGAGAAGTTCCTTTAAAGATAGAGCTGGTTTGGTGGTTTATTGAGCGTGTTCTTAAAAGGTACATATAAGGTGATAAAAGAAGGTTTTTCTAGAAGTACTACATTCAGCGCTTTGCAAAGCAAACATCCACACTGCTAATCTTCAAGATGAATACACTAAACCTACTAGCAAATCATTGAATGAGCTGAGAAATATATCTTTATATGAAGAAAACAAAAATCTGAAAGAAGCTGCTGTGAGTCTTACAAGCTAAAAAGTCCCAACGAGGGCTTCCCTGGTGATCCAGTGGTTAAAGATTCGCCTTGCAATGCAGGAGACGCAGGTTTGATCCCTGGTGAGGGAATTAAGATCCCAAGAGCTGTGGGGCAGCTAAGCCTACATGCCACAACTAGCGAGCCCATGATACCCGACACAGCCAAGTAAATAAATATTAAAAAAAAAAAAAGAAGTCCAAATACATCCAGAAGGCCAGATATCTGGGAGGCCTCCCTTACCATGGAGAATCTCAGATGCACACAATGCATGCTGCCTGGTGGCTGTGTCCTCAAAGGAGGGTAACGATCCCAGAACAGCTTCGCTGGCACCCAGAGTCCAGGTCTAGAACTGACTGTATTTGCATCTCCCAGGTTAAAGAAAGGTTCATGCCAGAAATGGTGGGTTTGTTCCACCCCCCGGGGCCAGGCCCCTAAGACACAGTGGGCATGGCACGTGGGACCACCATGCTTTGGGGGCTGTGGAAATCTGTTCCATTTTGCCTAAAACAGACTAAAGGTGTTGATGCTTTGAAAGTCATTCAAAGGTCATTTTAATATTGCTCTCACCGTGGGACGGGCTCACATTAAGTCATTCAGCCCCTGCACACCCAAGGCAGGAAACCTAGAAAGAAATACTGTGTCTGGGTCCTTGACTAATTTTAATTTTCTACTTGTTGCTTATCGGTACATTCAAGGAGTTCTCTAAAGGAAGTTTAGCTCTGAGTCCTTGCAGTGCCCTAGAGACCCTCCCCCCAGGCCCCCCTTGCTCCTCCTCAGCCACACTGGCCCTCTTGCAGGCCCTCAGAAACCCCAGGCTCTCTCTGGCCTTGGGGACCATGTGTGTGCTGGTGCCTCTGCTTGGAGCCCTGTTCCCAGACAGACCACCTGACCCTCTCTCACCTCCTCAGTGCTTTACTCCTATGGCCCCTTGAGGTTGGGCACCCCTCTCCCAACAGGTGCTGTGTGTCCTGCCGCGGGTCTGCTCGTCCATCCCTGGAGTCGTCTCCAGGCCACGGGCATCTAGTCCATTTCACCCTCTGCCCTTGGCACCAGCACTGACAGGTGTGGGCGCCCAGGGAGTGCTGGTGATGAACAAAGGCAGGATGAGGTTGGAATGGGGCGGGTTTGACAGGCCCGACGCTTTTATTGCTTCCTGCCAACAATTTTGCTAGGATCCTCTAGGCCTTTGGCAAGATTCTGCCCCTGAAATAGATACTCGCTCATGCAAGAAATATCTATAGGTAGGTGGACAGCCCCCGCCAGGGGCTGTCAGCCCAGCAAACCTAATCTGCCCCCACCTCAAACTTCACCCAGGACCCCGAGCCATCAGCACAGGAGCATCCAGTCAGAGGAGGGGCTTTCCAGGGAGGAAATAACTTAGGGCTGTCTGCCCACGCGTGAGCCACGTGCACACACCCAGCACACCCACATGTGGCTTTGGGGCCGACACTGGAAGCTTGGCCCTCTAGCCCAAGGACCCCAGGACAGAGAAATGTCTTCCTCTTCCTGGTTGCCCAGAGTCTGTCTCTTCTTCAAGGACTTCTGAGCCCTCGGGGTCAGGGTCCAGGCATGGGTCTCCCTCTGGCCTGGGGGCTGCTCACCAGGACCCTGGTGCACCAACACACTGGATGGTAGCCCAGCTGAGCGGTCTCCAGCCCTGGCACCCACAGGAAGGAGACTCGTGAGCCACTTGGGCAGCCACGACCTGGGCACAAGCCCCGGGCCTTTCCCTAAGACCACACCCAGCCCCCAGCTGCAGTGGTGACTGACTTGATACTCCAAGTTTCTGGACATAAATCAGGTCCCAGCAGAAAGTGAACCAGAAGACCAGAGCATCTGTAACCTGACCCCCACCCTCACCTGGGGACCCCCTTGTCTTTCTCCTGGTCCTGCCCCTGCCCATTCTTGCCCTCCTTTCTCCTCTCCCTGGTGTGCCACCGGGGCAGAGGGCCATGATCGCAGATCTACATGTGAGCCCTCAGACTTAAGAGCTGGGGAGGAGACTGCCCCTCCCAGCCTCACCTACAGCACGCCCCCTCACGCATGGTACCACCTCCAGCAAGCCTTCCTGGAGGGCTCAACCGCCCGTCACTGTGTGCAGTCCCCCTGCCTACCTCCGGCTCCATCTTGCCCCCACCGCGCCTGAAAGTGGCACCTGGGAGGAGGTGGTGGCACACCGTTGGGCGCCACAGACAGGAAGAACCGTGACACCTCAGTGAGAGGGGCCCCTGCTGTTCCTTCTGCAGTGAGCATGGTTGGGCTCCTGGGGCTGCTGCTGCTCCCCTTACTCCAGGCCTCCCGAGGTAAGGCTTCCCGACTCTCCATTACCCCGTCCCCACCACACCCCCCAGCAAGCTTAGCGCTTCCACTCAGCCCTCCCCTCCCCACCTCAGACTCTCTTTCCGGGGAAGGGGGTGATCTCCGGTGACTTTGAGGAGACCTTCCCCTGGGGCCCCAGCAGTCTCTGCCGGGGGTCAGGTCCAGCCTTGGACACTTGGACCCAAAACCATAGGTATCAAGATGTTGCTGATGTCTGGGTGCAGAGTCTCTGTGGTTGAAACTCTTCTTTCTCTTTATCTGAATTTTCTCCTACAACCATCAAGGCTGTCTTTGTCCTGAGAAAACACCATCCTTCTGCTTGCCTTTTGTGCAAAATTCTGCAGTGAGAAAGAGACCTTAGTTCCGCAAAGTGGGATGGGGAACTTGATGGGCACAGTTCTGGTGCCCCCTCCCCCTCAAAAGAGCTATAGAATTTAGTTTCTGGAGAAGTCAATGTTTGGATTAAGTTTGCACCTGGAAGCTGGCCCTGCTGGGCCCTGCTAGGCAGACTAGGGAAATTTTGGGGTATCTCAGGGATGAGCCAGGATGTGCCCACCCCGTGGAGACACTGGCTTCGGGTGCCTGGAAATGGTGGGGAAACTGAGGCAGTTGGTGTTAAAAGAAACAGGGAGAGAAGACAGTGCCCCTGGCTCTTGCGGGACCTGCCATTTAAGAGGGGGAGAAGGTGTAGAACCGGGAAGAGTGGTTGGAGGTCTGAGTGCTTTGGAAGGAAGAGGCCCTACCTTCAACTTCCCCTGACCTTTGGGGTGGGGAGAGGTCACAGGTGGCCTGGCCCTCTGGGATCTCTCTGGAACTTGAGGTCAGCCCAGGGTGCTGGCATCATGTGTCGCTTGCTTCAAGGCTTCCAAAAGTTGCCTCATCCTTGGTGACATGTCAACAGTGGACTGTCCCTGGGCACCTCTGCCCTGCCACCATCCCCTGCACAGAGATGGGTTCCTGCCCTTCTGGCCAGGCCAGTGGTGATGGTGGTGGGTCCTCCTTGCAGAGGTGTGGCAGTCCCCCAGCAAAATGATCGCTTTAGAGGGGGACTCCGTCAACATCACCTGCTCCACCCCGGGGACCCTGCATGGCATCTACCTGAAACAAACGTGGCCAAGCAACAGCGATGTGATTTACTATGAAGATGGGTTGGAGCCCACCGTGGACCCGCGGTTCCAGGGCCGCATTGCCTTCTCGGGGCTGCAACACAACCTGACCGTCAGCTTGTACCACCTGCAGTTGGCTGACACCGGTGGCTACACCTGCGTGGCCATCATGGATGATAAGATCTTTGGTCCTGGCACCTTGGTCATGGTGACAGGTAAGGAGTGTGCCAGCCCTGGGACCTCTCCACCTGCCACTCGCCAGCATGGGCTCCATCTGCCCCTGTCTGGGAACCTTCCCTCTAAGTTTGCTTGAGTTACTCCTTCCAACATGAGCCTGACTCCTCTAGGAAGCCTCCTGGATTCCCCCCACCCCAACCCCCATACACACTCCAAAGTCCCACCCTGCCCTGAACCGCAGAGGTTCCCAGGGACTCCCTCACCTGTCGAATGCCTGTCTCTGTTCCTTCTTCCCAGACCAACTGCCCCAGGCAGTGAACACATGCCAGGAGTCTTGGCTGATACACTTTGCCTTCCCCACGGCCCTGGCTGTGGGCTTCTTCCTCGTCGGGCTGGGACTGGGAGCAGTGTGTGTGCTGAGAAGAACACAGGTCAGTATGGACCCTCGGGTGTCACCAGGGTCCCTAGAAGCCTACTCCTCTCAGAGAGCATGATGGGAAGGCAAGTGGATAAGCCTCAGGGATCTGGCCACATGGGAAACTCCAGCACCCACTCACTCCTTCTGTCAGAGGCCCTGGGAACTTAGAGGGTTTGGATGGTGAGGCCCAAGGTGAGAGGAAGCCCAAGAACTGGAACCACCTGCAGGGATGGTTGTGGTGCCAGGAACACAGGTCCTGGTCAGCTTTTTAAGGGGGATTAGTGAGGTTCAGTCTGGCTCAGAGGGTGCAGCAGACCCGAGTTTGATCTCTGGATCAGGAATGTCCCCTGGAGAAGGGAATGGCTACCCACTCCAGTATTCTTGCCTGGAGAATCCACATGGATGGCGGAGCCTGGTAGGCTACAGTCCCTACAGTTGCAAAGAGGTGGACATGACTGAGTGTCTAATACTTTTACAGAGGGTTCCAGAGAGATCCTTTCAGAGAACATGAGCATGCTGCATGTGACTGTGAAAGTGTGCATGCATGTACATATGTGTGCATGCGTGCATGAGTGAGGCCTGTGAGCATGTGAAAACCACGTGCAATCGTGTGCTGGAGGTGGGAGAAGAGGGGCCAACAGAAACAGGGGCCAGGAAGTGGTCAACTCATCCCTGGTCCTTCAGCTTTCACCCCCGCCTCCGCCCAGCACCTCCAGCTCTACATTCCCAGAGAGCCAGGCCCCCCTCCCTGTCCAGGGCCAGGGTGCAAGGTCAATTCCACCTTCCACCTCCCCACTGCTGCCCCTGAGGCCCTGCCTCTGCCCACCTCACCCAGGCCTGGGCAGCGCTGGAGAACCGAGGGGCTGGCCGAGGACACTCCTGAAACGGCTTCATGCAGGCCCCCAAATCTATTATAAAAGCTTCCTGAGGGGAAATGCCTTGAAGACAGAGGATGCTCCTGAGCGAGCTGCCCCAGTGGGTAGACAGCAGGCTTTCTTTCAGATCCAGAAACTCTGCTGTGCGAAGGATAAGAGCCCAGTGTACGTGATCTATGAGGACATGTCCCACAGCCGCTGTAACACCATGTCCATCCCCAACCAGTACCAGTGAGCACGGCAGGACCCCAGGCCTGCCTCTGTCCAGCAGAGCCCTGGGCCGATCATCCACCCAGAACGAACACACAGGCAGCTTCCCACAGTAGTCAGGCTCCTACAGCCTCCTCCAGGAAGCCCTCCTTGCCTGCCTCCCACCCTTGAGGCTGCTCCTGGCAACTTGGAACCACCAGGAAGGAAACTTCTCTGTCCCATGGCTACCCTGGCCCTTGCATGGCAGAAGAGGCTGCTCTGAAGGATAGACTTGCCTTGGGGCAGTGGTCAACTGGGGGGCTGGGACCTGAACTCTGACCCCAGTCAAGTCTTGCCAGAAATAAAGGACTTCTTTCCTCCCCTTTCCAACTCCAGTGTCTATTTCTCAGCCAGTTCAGAGTCGAGGCGGGGAGGCTTGCCTGACACCTTCTCTGGCGTCGCTGAGGATTTCTGCAGCCTAAAGGATTCTGTGTGAGATTTTCAGGAAGGAGGGAGGGGCCAGGGGACACAAACTCACTGCAGTTCCTGTTATGGCTGAGAAGGTGCAAATCAACCGGAGCCCTCCCAGCCTTGCTGGCCTCCACCACAGGGTGAGCTGGGAACAGAGGAAGGGGAGCAGTGATCTGAAAGTTTTAACAGAACTGCTGGGCTCTTAACTGGGCTGCTCCCAATGTGCGTTCGTGTTGGGGTGTGATGGGAATTGGGGAACTGACCTTGGGGAAACAGGTGCACCCAGCATGGGTGTGAACTGTAGCTGTGTCCTCCTGGACCTGGTGCCAAGAACTGGTAGACCATGCTGCCCACCAACTGAAATGAGAAAGCCCTTCATCCACTGGGTTTGCCAAGATTAAAATGTCTTTAAGTAGTGATGTTCCTTTTAGCAGGAATTGAGTCTTGGGGACATGATCTTTGGTCACAGAAACAAGATTACAGTGATAGCCATGGCAGTGTTGCTTCCAATAACAAAATCAGCCTCTGAAAAACTACCTAGATGTCCAAATAAGAGAGCTGCTCTATCGATTATGGGGTGCACATGCAGCAGGCATTAAAAAGATCCCATGAAGAGTGAAACATCATGCTAGGACCTTTGCAAGATGCCATAAGGATACAAGCTGGTGCAGAGTATATGTGTTACCCCACATTTATAAAGTACAGACGGGTGTATGTGGTTGCTTAAACCCCTGACAGCACTATTATGTCTACATAGATGAAATAATGGAAGAACAGAAGAGGTGGTTCTGTCTGGCTGTGGGGTGTGTGTCACTGGAGCAGGGAGTCACTGGGACATGCTGGGTTTGGGATGGACAGCTTGGGATGTGATCTCAACAGCTCTTGTGGAGGGTACCAGGACCTGCAGCTGGAACCCAGATGGGGAGGCAGAGACAAGGAACACAGCACCCCCATCTCCCAGGGTCCCGAGGAAAGGCAGACCGCCCTATTGAGCCAAGGACAGCAGGTGTTCACCTGTTACCTGCTGACTTCTGGTCCCCGCTCTTGACCACTCAGCAGCATGTCATTGGGCAAGTCCTGCCCCTCTGGGACTCAGTTTTCCCATCTGTAAATTAGGGGAGTGGGCCCATGCTCCCTTCAAGAGCTAGGTTCAGGACTTCCCTGGGGGTCCAGTGGCTAAGACTCCATGCCCCCAGTGTAGGAGGCTCAGGTTCAACTCTTGGTCAGGGATCTAGATCCCACATGCCACTATCTAAAGATGCCATGTGCCACTATCTTAAGATCCCACATGCCACAAGGAAGATCAAAGATCCTGAGTGCTGTGACTAAGACCTAGCACAGCCAAATAAATAATAATAATAATTTACAAAGAGCTAGACTCTGTGGTTTCCCAGTCACAATGAGTGCTTTTTCCATGGCCCCCACCCTCAGCTCCCACCGTAGCTTTAGCCTCTTCCCAGCTCCTGAGACAAAAGCAGACAGCACCATCAGCCCTTGTCATCAGACGCATCTCTCCACCGGACTCCACCCCAGCAACCAGCGGTCGCGCCCCCTCCATCCTCTGCCTTCCTTGTGGTCTGCGCTGGGGGTCATGCTGCCCACCGTCCTCCCCTCGAATGATCACCCTTAATTGTCTGCTCCTCTGTCCTTTCTAGGGAGGGCAGGGCTGAGTCCCTCCTCTATGTGCCCCTTGCCCCACAGCGAGCCCCATGCTTGCTGGGCCTGTTACATACACATAAGCACATTGGCATTTAAATACTGCTGGCTTTGTTTCTGTTGTGACAGACAGCCTGAGTGCGCTCTGGGTCTTGGTTCTCCCACGTTTACCCCTGGACCTCAATTTTCTCAGTGTCAAATGGGGGCAAGGAATTCCCTGGCAGTACAGTAGTTGGAACTTTGTACTTTCACTGCCAAAGGCCCAGGTTCGACCCCTAGTCAGGGAACTAGGATCCCGAGAGCTGCACATCGTGGCCAATAAATAAATCAATCAATAAAACAGGAGGGTGAAAAAAAAAGGAGGGTGCGGGCTGCTCTACCTGGGGGTGGGGGGGCATGAGGACTGAGACATCTCAGGTCAGCCCTCAGAGTGGCCTCTGCACAGCAAATGCTCCACCACCTGTGCAGGTATGGGCTGAGGCCCCGGAAGCTGGAGGCAAAGTCCTTGACTGCAGGCAGCACCCCCATCCTCAGACTGAAGCTTGGGGGGTTCCAATGCAGGGCTTTTATAATTGGAGAAATAGAGTTCAGCTTGGCCCAATCTGGCCTGGCATTGGGGATAGCAATGGAAACACGGGCCTCTAGGCACTGGCTCCTCCCCTCTCAGGCCCCCAAAGCCCGAGCATGGCCACTACCGTCCTGACACAGGGGCTGGCCAGGGACTGCAGCCCTGGGGAGGGGCTGGCACGGTGGGCAGAGGGGTTGGAGTGGAGGGTCTCGGCCGGTCCAGGGGTACCTTCCTTCCACTCCAGGTTGGCCTGCCCCAAAACCCTGGGCTAAACTTCTCAAATTAAAAAACAGTCTCGAATTGGATTTAAAAGAAAAGATTCAACACTCTATTTTCTTCAAAGAGCAACAGGACACTTTGGGGACAAAAAATATGGAAAACATATAAAAAGCAAACATGAACTACAAAAAAGCCAGGGTTATGAATTCTACTTTCTGACAAAATAGTACTGCTGTCAAAGCAGCAACAAAACAAAAACATACAACCAATGTGTACCCACGTATCTAAAATTAGCAAAATAGGTACGAACAGGAAGGACTTAACCACTGGGAGAAATAGACAGATCAACCACTTAAGCCTGAGATTTCAAAACGCCCCTTCAGGTGTGAATTATGCTGTTAGTTAATGTGAAATCCCACACTCATCAAACGGAAAACAGACCTGACACCACGGCATATGAAAAGCTTTTCAAAATGGTCATTTACTGTCGAGGGGAGCTGAGCAAAAACAGAAACAGAATGAAGTCTGCAGACTCAACGCTGTTGACACGAGCTACAAACATAACCACACAAAAGAGCAACACTCATTTTACCCTAACTAGACATTCCCATGAGAAGTCAGCCCTGAGCTTCTGAGAGGGGCAGGAGGCAGGCTGTGAGTTATCCTGGATGATGTAGGGGGGGGCCTCTGATAGGGACCCAGCCTGAAGGCCGTGTGGCCAGCCCCCAGATCCACCTCATGCTCACCTTAGAGTGTAGCAGGGAAGCTCGCTCCAAGGCGCGGGCAGCCTGAGCAGCCCAGGCGAGCCAGAGTTTGTGCGCACCAAGAGGGGCTCTCAAAGGAAACCAACATGAAATCACCAGTACAAAACCAGAGACAGAAGCACATGCTTATTTGGAAAGAGAAAAGAAATCACAAATTTTATAAAGCATCCAAAATATCCAGGAAGTAACAATGTTTTGAAATTAATTGACACCACTGACCATTCTTTTTTTTTTTTTGGCTGCATAATTTCACTGCCTCCTCTTTGGTGGGCTCTTCAAATGACCACAAAAGAACACAGAGAAATATCATCCTTATGAAAGCACAAGCCTGGCCAGGACAAGATGTTCATGAGGGACCAGGATGTGCTTGGCCAGCTGGGGATGTGAAACAAGTGCCTTGGCTCCCTACAAACACAGGAATTTCAGAAAATTCTACTTTTCAAGAGTCTCACGCAAAAAGAAAAACGGGTAGCCGGGGGGTGGTGCAGTTATAATTGTGTCTGACTGCATCATGGAGAGCAGTCCTGGAAGTGAAATATGTGTTGACCAGCATGGACGAGTACCACGGCCTCTGCCAACAACCTCACATTTTATACACCTCACCTGACGCTGGAAGGCACCGAAGGACATGGGTCCCTTTCGTCCACCCCGTGAACCACACATCTCACACCTTCCTGTCATGAAGCCAGAGAGCCCGCCCAGAGCAGGGGGCGTGCAGGGAAGAAAGCTGTACATGGAGGCCGTAATGAATTACAAATGCAGTTGTTTAAAACAACAGCAATTAATTTTTTCACAATTCTGGAGGCCAGAAGTTCAAAACCAAAGTAGAGTGGATTCTTCCTGGAGGCTCTGAGGGAGAATCTGCCCCAGGCTTCTTCCAGCTTCTGGTGGTGCCAGCAATGGGTGCTTCCTGGGCTTGTGGCTGCATCTCTCTGCCACTGTCACTACGTGGCTTTTTCCCTGTATCCAAAACTGTCTCTCCTTATAAGGAAACCAGTCATATAGGGATTAAGGCCAGACAAGATGGTCTCATCCTAACTTGACTACATCTGCAAAGGCCCTGTCTCCAGATAAGGTTCCATTCACAGGTCCTGGGTGGACATGAATTTGGGGGAGTACCATTCACCCTTGGGCTTCCCTGATGGCTCAGCCGTAAAGAACCTGCCTGCAATGCAGGAGCTGCAGGAGATGTGGGTTCGATCCCTGGGTCAGGAAGATCCCCTGAAGGAGAGCATGGCAACCCAGTCCAGTACTCTTGCCTGGAGAAGCCCATGAACAGAGGAACCTGGTGGGCTATAGTCCTTGGGGTTGCAAAGAGTCAGACCCAACTGAAGCGACTTAGCACACATGTATTCACCCTCAGTGCTCCATTCCTCTCCCAGATAGATAGCAAAATCTTCATTGATCTTAGAGCCACTGTACACCTATAAATAGACCTCCAAAACCAACTAAATGTATTCTCAGCTCAATTTGCTCTTAGCCAGGCCTCAGAGATGCTCTGGGCCAGACTGAGGCTGCCTGACACGCAAGCAGGCTGGAGGGAGACAGGGCTCTGGACCACGGCGGTTACACACCTTTACCAAGTTTTACATCATACCCGACGCTCCAGGCCTCGGGAGCGTCTAAGGCCTGCTTCTCAGAACCACATAGCAAACCCGCCTGGGCCCACTGGCCAGTATGTTTCCAAGAGATGGTGTCCACCCTGAGTTCCAGCTCAAACCACCTATGCACAGCTTCTAGACACCGTAGAGTGGATGGTTATTTCTGTATGGCAGGTGAGATGGGGCCCAGATACTTGAAGGGCAGCATGGATCCCAGGTCAAAGACCCACCTCAGCCCCACATCCTGAAGCTTCTTTGAGGGTCTGCTGTGGGCCTCTTGACCATCAGGACTAAGACCAACATAAGCCCTTACCCCACTGTGGAACTTTCCAGCCCTGCCACATACCACATTGCTGTGGGGTCAGCTCTGGGCTCTCTGAGGAGGGGAAACCCAATTCAGGGTCAGTGTGTGCTTGACCTGAAGAACACGCCGGGCTGTGCCCTATAGATACCTGAGGGATGTAACCACATTGGGGTCCAAAGGTGAAGCCAGGGCAGTTTTTGTTCTTCTCACTGGACAGTTTTCATGTCTGTGCAACAAATACTGACCGAGTGGCCATTCTGCACAGGGTGCAGATCTAGACCCAGTGGGTACAGCAGTAAAGCAGGGCCCAACCCCCAAGGAGCCAGCACTCTCGGGAGCCAGGAGAGAGATCTGGAAAGAAGCACTTGGGTGCGGGTGAGAGAAACAGCGTGAGGGGCTTCAGGGAGCCAGGACCAGGGGAGGGCTGCAAGGCTTCATGGGACCAGCTTGGGGACACCCGGGGACCATGCCACAAGAGGGACAGGAGGGCCTCAGCCTGACACCAGGCTGAGGGTCAGGGCTACACATAAGTCCATCCGCTGCCCTCACTGTCCCCGTGGAGAACTCAGGTCTCTACGGGCCTGAGCAAGGGGGAGGGGCAAACATGAGGAGCCAGGCACAGAGATGAGCAGCCACGGAAATGTCAGTCTACCCACAGGCGCCTGTCAGCTGCATCAGCAGAGGCTGTGGTTGCCACGACGGGCTTCTCTCAGGGCACAGGAAGGAGAGGCAAGGCCTTCAGTTCCCCTCACCAAATTCTCACCCCCTGACACCGCAGGCCTCACATCCACGCCAACCTTCCTCAGTCCTGCAGCCCCCCCCCATCCTCTCCGGCCCCCAACCCCCACAAGGGTAATAGCACAAGTGGTGTCTGGTGCCTGTATCCTAGCAACTATCTTTCACACCTAAACCCTGGAACCTGCGACTATTAAAATGAGCCCTGCCCCCACCACCTCGGCAAATGAAAACCCACAGCCTCAACATGATCCAGGGACCCTTGGGCACCCTGTCCTGTCCCCCTGCCCCCACCCAGCTCCTGGTGCAGCCACAGTCCTGGCAGGCCCAGGCCCGACTCCCATGCCCCCCTCACCAGGCCCTGCCCCCACCTCCTCTGGAGCCCTTGGCCAGCCCTCTCCACCTGTCTCTGGCTTCTGCGTACTTCTCTCACCCTCCTTCCCTCCCCTCTGTCTCCTCCCCTTCCCTCCTCTTCTTGTGTCCCCCTCCTCCCTCCCCTCTTCCTCCTCCCCCTCCTCAGATTCTGACCACTCTGTTCTCTGGTGGATGGCGTCCAGGGCCTCTGAGCCTCCCTGGTCTCACTGGGGATGGATGACCGTGGGCAGGTGGCCTGTCTTCTCAGGCTGGGGCTCCCACAGATCCTCAGACCTGCCCCCCAACAAAAGCATGGCCTCTGCT
Source organism: Cervus canadensis (assembly GCF_019320065.1). Lineage (NCBI taxonomy): Eukaryota > Metazoa > Chordata > Mammalia > Artiodactyla > Cervidae > Cervus > Cervus canadensis. The sequence goes on along the minus strand of NC_057386.1, from coordinate 12,397,298 downwards.
TCTCTCAGGCTCAAGCCCTGGGCTTCAGGCATTTCAGTCCTCAAAAGGCTGCAGTCTGCCTCCCCCGAAGTGACAAAACCAAGTCAGGGTGGGTGACTGCCCCCCACCGAGCCCCCACTTCTGACAGATGGCCCAGGAAGGAGGGCTCCCTGCAGGTTGTTACAAAACTCAGGTTCTGCTGCTCGCCACTCAAAAGCCAATAATTTAAGAGGCAAGTATCAGTAGAGAGAAGAGTTGCTTTACTCACAAAAGCCAGCAATCTGGGGAGAAGGTAGACTCATGTACAGAGACCAACTCTGAAGATTCCACTCAGAAAAGACGGTTTTTATTTTTTATTATCATTATTATTTTTTTTAACACCAAACATATTTTGTACTGGGGTATAGCCAATCAGTCATGACAGTTTTTAAAGGGGAAAAAAGGGAAAGAATCTCAGTGAATCACTGAGACAGGAAGTTGGGTGCCACATCATTCTCCTTTGCGTGCATTGGCTTTCTCTGTCTTCCGATGTTATCTTGCCTTTGTGATCTGCCTGCAGGATTGTGAGAGCTGGTCATCTTTTAACTCCTCAGTTCTTCATTCTTAGTTCTTTTTGTCTAGGAAACAAATCAACAGATTAGGCAAGGCATGGTGTGCATTCAGGAGAGCATAAGCCAGGAGTTAGCTTAAGTTACCTAGTGATCTTGTTCCTAGAATTAGAGTCTTTTAAGGTTGGAAGGGAACAGAAATGGGCAAAGAGGAAATGAGGCAAAAGAGCTGCTTTCAATTCCCCACTGTCAAACATCATTCCATTTCTATAGGATTATGGGTGAAGTTCCATCTTCTGTAACTTCATGCTGATATAAGGCACCATATTCCTAAGAGTGGAAGATGTCAACTTGGGCCTATAGCATCTCTTTGCTGACAATTTTAGTTGCCCACTTACATATATGGGCAGAGCAAGCTACAATTATTTTGATGCCCATGAAAGATATAGATTATTATGAGAAAAAATGTTAATCCCATTCTCTTGAGGCCAGTTCTTGGAATTGTGATAGCCATAGATTCAGTGGGTTTCCCTGGTGGCTCAGAGGGTAAAGAATCTGCCTGCAATGCAGGAGACCCAGGTTCAATACCTGGGTCGGGAAGATGCCCTGGAGAAGGGAATGGCAACCCACTCCAGTATTCTTGCCTGGAGAATCCCATGGACAGAGGAGCCTGGCAGGCTACAGTCTATGGGGTTGCCAAGAATCGGCCACGACTGAACAACCAACATACACACATAGATTCTGTATGGCTCGAGTTGGAGCAGATCCTTTCATGGCTGTGGTCTAGTCATCACACAGTTAGCTTTTTCCCTCTGCTGGCAGTTATGGTATCTGTAAAAACAACTCAAAAATGTGTTATCAGGCTCTTTGTCTGTGACTCTATTGTCCTGATCATTAACTGTTTAGTTCTATACTTGGGGAGGGGGTCTGCAGGGTTCTGCTTGGTTCCAAGGAGAGACCTCACATCTCCTTGAAAGTAGGGGGTCACCACCAAGTCCTGTGGTTGCATTTTAGGAGCTGCATCAAAACCACTGCTCCCTACCCTACCCCAAAGCCCTACCCCCACCCCATTCAGACACAGCAGCCCCAGGAAATGAAAGGGAGGGGGCTCTGTTTCACTGAAAGACCTGCAAAGGGGGGAATCTCCCCCCTTGACACTTGGCAGAGCATTGGGCCTCAGTCCCCCCATACCCCAATGTGGCCCTTCCCCACGGCTCTATAGCCTGGAATATAGTTCACCCCTCCAGGATCCCTATCCTATAAGACCCCACCCATCACGGTGGGATGGGACTTTCCAGCTCTTCTAAAGGCTCAGGCACCCAACAGCCCAAGGCCCTTCCCCACAACTCCTGGGAGCAGCAGCCTGCACCCCTCTCTGTGCTCACAGCTCAGCATGGTCTTGGGGCTTCCTGAGTCAGAGCAAACCTGCCTAGATACCATGGAGAAAGACCCCAGCAAGCTGAGGGACCCCATCCTGGACTCCTGTCAGTCATCACCATACCCACAGTGGCCACCGGGGTAGGGAAATAGTTTCTATTTCTAAGAGATTGACTCTGAGCAAGATGTGGTACCCTGGGTCCCAGGGGTCTTTGAGGAGCCTCTTCGGCTACAGCTGAGTTGAGTCCAAGAGGTACCTGTCCCCTGTGTCATAAGCTCCAAGACCACTCTGGCCACCCAGCTCTTCCTCACCTACAGATGTGGGAATGCCACTCAGGGTCCAGGAACAGCTCCCAGAGGCTAGAGGAGATGACCCACCTTGTCTGCGAACTTGTCAGGACCTCATGATACTGGGCCACCACCATGGGGAGCCAGCCCAGACCAACAGCTCCTGCAGGCCAAGTTCACCCAGCAGGGCCTACAGGTTGATGCTGTGGAGGCCAGGCTTCCTGTTTTTCACAGGTGGCCAAGGAACCCACATCCTGCCTCTCCTAGGGGTGCACTTCTCTGAACATACGCTGCTCCAGGGCAGTGTTCTCTCCATTCCCAACCATTGTCTCCCCTCTCCAGGGGCCTCCACAGCAGAACACAGTTCTCCCCTCCAGGATCTCCACCCTGTAAGATCCCACCCATCATGGTGGGATAGGACTCTCCAGCCTGGACCACCAGCCATCATTCCAGGATCCCCACCCTGTAAGACCTCACTCATGGTGGGATGGCACTCTCTGGCTCTCCTAAAAGGCTCAGGCACCCAACAACCATCCCCCACAGCCAGGCCAGGAGTGTGAGGCCCAGAGGATGTCCCACCTGCTCAAGTCCACTTGGTCCCCACCTGATAGGTGACCTCAGAAGGAAGATCTCTTTAAGAGGGACCCCAAATTGCACATTTTATGATTTTACCGTATATAATTTGAGTAACAAGGCATGGGACTCTCAACAGGGGCCCAGGCTCTGCCTCAGTCATGGGTGTGAGTTGTGTGCTCTCTAGAAAGAGGGATTCCTGGGGGAAGAGCAGAGGGCCAAACCATGGGTTAAGGGTGTTCTGGGCAACCCCACTTTCTCTCCTGAACATGGTACATAGCAAGAAGTTCCAGGTTGTACTTGGTACATCCAGAGAACAGCCACCTTAACCTCCTTCTACCTACCTTCCCCCGCCCCACACATACCTTCTGCCTGAGTGTCTCACTTCACCCAGACTCAAGGCTTTGGCCTTCACATGCCACAGGTGGGCAGTCTCCTGGGGGACCAGGCAGAAGCTGGAACGATTCCCTGCCCACTCTTGTAAACCCTTGGGTCCCGACCTCCCCCTGCCACGGGGCTGTCACTTGCCAAACTACAGGGGTGGAAAACAGTGGTCAGCCCCCCAAATTAGCTGTCTTCCTATGATCCTCCAGCCATGGCATCCTGGGGACACACTAATGCCCCTCACTTAGGCCTCATCAGCATCATCAGAAAGGATAGCTGGTCCTGAGTGGGATGTCTTGTGACATGGTCCATCACGTTATCTTGCCTGTAGCCAGGCCACTTAGAAGTGGAACTACCTCTCTCATCCCTTCCCAGGACATTGTATGTCCTCCAGATCAACTTCAAGCATGCTGGACTCCTGCCTGGACCCTTTTCTCTGTTCCAGGTCCCAGGCTCCCGCCATCATGTGCTGCCCCTCCCTACTCACCCATTTCTTCTGATTCCCTGCTGTTGTCACCTCCCCACTCTTCACCCAGAGAGCCTGCTCTGAGCTCAGATCTGCCCCCCAAGATGCCTCCATTTCTGCCCTCTCGTGTCTAGGCCAAACTTCCTGATGGCCCCACCCAGTCCATTCTGGGCACTTGGGACTAGGAGATCCAGTTGGGCCCACATGTCAAGGTCTCTCCCTTCCCAATATCTCAGCCAGCTATCCTCCCATTGCCCCCAGAACCCCTGGCTGGTTTTGTGGGGCTGAAGCCTTCTCCACCCACTTCCTCTGGAGCCACGAGAAAGGTTTGAACAAGGAAAGGCGCCCTGAGGAGTGGCTGTGCCCACGGCACAGCCTGCACACACACAGCCTGCACACACACACACAGCCTGCACACACACAGACTGCACACACACACAGCCTGCACACGGCACAGCCTGCACACACACGGCCTGCACACGGCACAGCCTGCACACACACACAGCCTGCACACACACACAGCCTGCACACACACAGCCTGCACACACACAGCCTGCACACACACACAGCCTGCACACACACACAGCCTGCACACACACACAGCCTGCAACACACACACACTGCCCACACACAGCCTGCACACACACACAGCCTGCACACACACACACACACAGCCTGCACACACACAGCCTGCACACACACAGCCTGCACACAAACACAGCCTGCACACACACACAGCCTGACACACACACAGCCTGTACACGGCACAGCCTGCACACACACAGCCTGCACACACACAGCCTGCACACACACACAGCCTGCCCACAGCACAGCCTGCACACACACACAGCCTGCACACACACACAGCCTGCCACACACACAGCTGTACACAGCATGCACACACACAGCCTGCACACACACAGCCTGCACACACACAGCCTGCACCACACACACAGCCGTACACACACAGCCTGCACACACACACAGCCTGCACACCACAGCAGCCTGTACACGGCACAGCCTGCACACACACAGCTGCACACACCACGCACAACACAGCCTGCACACCACACACAGCCTCAAGCCGCACACACACACGCACACACACAGCCTGTACACGGCACAGCCTGCACACACACAGCTCACACACACAGGCCTGCACACACACACACAGCCTGCACACACACAGCTTCACACACACACAGCCTGCACACACACACACACACAGCTTGCACACACACACAGCCTGCACACGACACAGCCTGCACACACAGCCTGCACACACACACACAGCCTGCACAACACACAGCCTGCACACACACACACAGCCTGCACACACACAGCTGCACACACACACAGCCTGCACACACACAGCTGCACACACACACAGCCTGCACACACACAGCCTGCACACAAACACAGCCTGCACACACACACACAGCCTGCACACACACAGCCTGCACACACACAGCCTGCACACAAACACAGCCTGCACACACACACAGCCTGCAAACACACAGCCTGCTACACGGCACAGCCTGCACACACACAGCCTGCACACAACACAGCCTGCAAACACCACAGCACTGCGCACACACAGCCTGCACACACACAGCCTGCACACACACACAGCCTGCACACACAGCCTGTAAACACAGCTGCACAAACACACAACACACATGCACACACACACAGCCTGCACACACACAGCTGCACACCTCAGCCTGCACACACACAGCCTGCACACACACAGCCGCACACACACACAGCCTGCACACACACACCTGCACACACACAGCCTCGCGCACACACAGCGCACACACACAGCCCGCACACACAACTGCACACACACAGCCTGCACACACCACAGCCTGCACAAGCCTCCCACACAGCACACACACACAGCCCCACACACACCCTGCACACACACAGCCTGCACACGGCACAGCCTGCACACACACACCCTGCACACCACACAGCCTGCACACGCACAGCCTGCACACACACAGCCTGCACACACACAGCCTCAACACACAGACAGCCTGCACACAAACACAGCCTGCACACACACACAGCCTGCAAACACACAGCCTGCGCACACACAGCCTGCACACACACACAGCCTGCACACAAACACAGCCTGCACACACACACAGCCTGCAAACACACAGACTGCGCACACACAGCCTGCGCACACACACAGCCTGCAAACACACACAGCCTGCACACAGCACAGCCTGCACACACACAGCCTGCACACGGCACAGCCTGCACACGGCACAGCCTGCACACACACACAGTCTGCCCACGGCACAGCCTGCCCACGGCACAGCCTGCACACACACAGCCTGCACACACACAGCCTGCCCACAGCACAGCCTGCACACACACACACACACACACACACACAACCTTTTCTTTCCCCTGGTTTGCCTGTGACACCCTCTTCTCTGCTGGAATCCTCAGACCTGGCCCTTAGCTGCTTTCAAGGGCCTTCAGTGCTCGCAGGTGTTGAGCTCCCAGATGGTGTCCCAGCACCCAGTCTTGTACAGCGTGGTGCCCGGGCGGGGTCTGAACCAGGTACCCCAGTCCCTGTGGGTGCTGTGGAGCCCAAGGAGCCTTAATTCACGTCTATGCAGCGGCAGCAGCCTCCCGTCAGAGTGATGTGAAGCGCGGAGCCTCCCGCCCTCTGGCGGCAGGACCGGGATAAGGCAGGGAGCCGGCCCTGCTGGTGTTCCTGGTTTGACACATCAGGCCAGAAGGGGATCACCAAGTTCCTGGAGTGCAGCCCCCCATTGACAAGTGGGGAAACTGAAGTCCAGGCACAGCAGGGGCCTTTGACAGGAGACAGAGAACCCTCAGCCTCGAGATGACTTTCCCAGTGGGCTAGATGCTAATTATGGACTGGTAAGAGGGTCACACCAGACTGTCGCCTTGTCCCCAAGAAATGAGCATCCCCACAACATTTCTGCTGGTTTGGAGGTCTTGGGTTTGGGAACTTTAACAATCAACCTGAGAGGCTGGGGTTATGAGGACATAGCAGGGCTCACACCCCAAAGTCAAGATTCGGTGAGCAGAAGAGGACAGAGGGCAAGGATCCAATCTTCTTCCTGGGAAAAAGCACTCTGGAAATGGAAAAAAGTGAGATGAAGGAGCAGGCAGGTCTCAAACAAGGTAACAGCTGAAGTAGATACATGAAAAAAATGCTCACACCCAATTAAAGAAAAGCAACGGGCCACTGCCAAGTGCAATTTTCACCTGCAACTGAGCAAAAGTCTCAGAAGTCTCAGAAATACAGGATTGGCAATGCTGTGAGAATCAGACCCCTCACACACAACATCTTGTTTACAGAGATGAACTCAGCAAGAAACATGGGCCAAAGGAGCCCTCAGCTCCCAGCAGCTGAGACCTGTGGCTGTAAACACAGGACCTGTGGCCCTCATCACCAACCAGTAGAGGCATGCTGATACAGCCGGGCAGGCGTAGGACACCTCACCCTTCAAACTGGCTGGACAATTCTACAGCAGATGTGGAGGTTTGGGGCCGCGGGGGTATGGGGCACAGGCATCACTAACTGTTCATTTAACCGAAATCCTGCAGGGGCCCAACATCAGCCCTAGACCAGGCTCCAGGTTTTATTTTTAAAGAAGAAAAATTGTATCAGAAACTTTAATAAGAATCTAAACACGGCCTCTGTACTTTCACCAAGTGGTTTTAAAGCACAGAAATCACTAAAGATGAAAGAATATTTTCCTGGGTTCTGTTTTGAGAGATGGTCCAGGTGCTGGTGGCAAGACACTGGGATCTGCTCCCACCGTCACTGCGGCCCAGGGCTGCTCTGTTCCTTTTCATCTTCTGATGCCCTTACTTCTCGTGTCAGGTTTCTTCTCTTTGAGTTGAGGGCAGCAGATGGGAGATTCCAGACCCTCCACTGCATTCAGTAGAACAAACTGCAGCCACAGAGCGGGTGTCTGCAGAAAGAAGACCATACTTCCGAGGCCCTGTGGGAAACTGAAGGAAGCAAAATCATCCTCTCAGGTGACGTCATCACTCTTCTGTTTTCTTGTTCGCTTAGTCATTGTGGGCACAGTTGGCAATAGTTGATGAGTAATGATGAAATTATTCCTGTAACTGAGCAGAGCAGTTTTACAGACACTAAACCCCCCACCAAAAGGCAGACATTCATGTCCATGAGCCCATAGCCCCCAAGCCTTCTGGAGCCTAAGGATACTGTCAACCCCTGTGACACCTCCCGGTTACCTCACCATCAACCAATCAGAGAACTATGCCCGAGCGGATCTCTGAGGGGCACCCTGGGATGCCCCTCCCTCACCTGGCCTTAAAAAGGCTTTTCTGAAATCCATCAGGAGTCCGGGCTCTCCCAGCACTAGCAATCCCAGATTCTGCTTATGGTGTGCATGCTAATTTGCTTCAGTCACGTCCTACTCTTTGCAACCCTATAGACTGTAGCCCGCCAGGCTCCTCTGTCCATAGGATTCTCCAGGCAAGAACACTGGAGTGCGCTGCCATGCCCTTCTCCAGGGGATCTTTCCGACCAAGGGATTGAACCCTAGTCTCTTACATCTAACGCATTGGCAAGCCAGTTCTTTACCACTAGCGCCACCTGGGAAAGCCCCCTTTTAAGGCTTCTGACAATAAGTGCTGCACTTCCCTTCACCACTGGGTGTCAGCAGATTGGCTTGACTGCAGCAGACCCAAGTTTGGTTGGGTAACAAATATTCCTAGGAAGATGAGGTAGCACAACGCCTCAAGGTACAGGAAAAGTAAGACTAAGGTCAGTGGACCACAGTGGTCACTGCAAGCCAGGAGATGACTTATTCTATCTGGAATAGAATAAAGGAAACAAAAGTAACACAAGGAAACGAAAGTAAGCTGGTGTTCCCCTCCTGCTTTGAAGACCTGTAAAAATTAAAGTCTCACAGGAGTTAGAACTGCCCACTACCTGAGGTGCTAAAGAGGCACTGGAGACCCAGTGTTGCACCTGGTCCCCGGGAGGTGCAGCTGGGGTGCGGGGCGGGGGGGCGCCACCTGGAAGGGCGGAGAGAGGATACAGGAAGGGGAGGAGGGCAGGGTGGGGGTCACTACAGGCTGGGGAGAGGGGAGAAACATCACGGGGAGGGAGAAGGAGCAGGGTAGGGAGGAGGAAGGAAGGTGGGTGCAGAAAAGGAAGGGTGTGGAGACTCAAAGCCCAACACCCACCCACCTGCAGGCGCTGAGGGGTGGAGGGAATGGGGGAAGCAGCCCAACACCCACCCACCTGCAGGCGCTGAGGGGTGGAGGGAATGGGGGAAGCTAGGCGTCCAGGCTGCTCCAGACCAGACTGTTTTGGAGGCACCCCTGAAGTAGAGGAGCCTGCTGAGCTGGGGGTTGCCCCCTCTGCACTGCAGGGACCTCTGAGGATCAAGGGAGGGCCAGGAAGCTGGCTTGGGACCAGACCAGACTCTTCAGAAGGGTTTGTGAGCATGGCACCCGGTGGACAGAGACCCAGAAAGCTGGGCATGCCTGGGAGGAGATCCCACTCCGTGTCTTTGTCAGAATATGGAGCCTCGGAGGACCCGAGCCCAGGAGTCAGCCCATGAGTGAAGGGGCTCCTTGCGGGGCCCAATGCCAACCCTCCCACACACACTGAGGGTCAGTGCCCATGCTGCTTTCTCCAGGAGAGGCGCAACTCAACTGCTCACTTTATATGCCACCTGACTTTTTGCAAAGGTGCCAAAGCAACCCAGCAAACAAAGGTAAGTCTTTTAACATATGATGCTACAATAACCAGACATGCATGTGGCAAAAAATGAATCCTATGTTACACTGATAATGACAGAGTAAAGGCACAAAGTGAAAAGTGTGAAAGTCACTCAGTCATGTCAGACTCTGTGACCCCATGGACTGTAGCTCCCCCAAGGTCTTCTGTGATGGAACTATCCAGGCAAGAATACTGGAGTGGGTTGCCATTCCCTTCTCCAGGGGATCTTCCCACCCCAGGGATTGAACCCAGGTCTCCTGCATTGCAGGTGGATTCTTTATCATCTGAACCAAGCAGGGAAGCCCCAAAAAGGATGAAATAGGTGATTAAACAGTTAATCCCATTAGGGGATTATAAGCAGAAGAAATACACTCTTATAAGTTAACGATTACTCAAGAAAGCAGTTTTGCTTAACCACAAAACCAAGCAGGCTTGTTTAGCAACAAAACTATACAACAGAAGCATGAGACATGCCCCCCAAACAATAAAACAATGAGGCCTACATTTTGCCCAGTGAACTCAATAAGTTAGGACATGCTCTCTGAACACGTAAAAAACAATAATCTGTGGACCCAGCTTGACCATATAGGGACAAGAAAACTCCTCTGCTCAACCTGGAGGAGGAACTGATGACAGAAGCATGACGTCTACTCAAGAAAGACAAGAACTTCTCCCCCTCCCCACTTTTCCTTTGATTATAAAACTGTAGCCCAGTAAGTTCTTAGGACATGGTACCCCCTTGCCTGCCCGTGTGTAGGCCTCATAAGCATCCTATTCTAATAAACCACTTCTTATCTATCACTTTGCCTTTTGCTGAATTCTTTCTGTGCTGAGACATAAAGGACTATAGTATTATAGCTCTTCAGAACTCCCCCAAAAATGACACCCAACAGTTTCAACATTGTGTACAAAACTTAATTTGCAATGCACCATAGATTTAAAAGTGAAAGCTAAAACTCTAAAGTTTTAGAGTAAAATATCTTTTGACTTAGGAAAAGGCTTCTTAGTCCGGAGAAAATGGAGAAATTTGACTTCATTGAAATTCAAAAAAATATCTGTTCAAGAAAATCCACTGATAAGACAATCAATCAGCAATCCAGAAGATGGGAGAAAATATTTGCAAAACTAATATATGACAAAGAATGATCTTCAGACTACATAAATAACTCCCACTGCTCTAAATGAAAAAATCAGACTACCCAGTTGGAAAACTCCATCCTATCTCACTTTTACTTTTTTGATCACATTTGAAAAAGGGTCAGCCATGGACGTGAATGCAACTGTCTTTTATGGAATAAAGTCCATGGTTTGGGGGATATTTCCATTGCACCTTGATGCGGAGAGCCAACCAGCCCAAGAAAGTAATTTGGGAGCTATCATCAACTGAAGGACACAAAGCAAAAGTACCCAGATATAAGTTAATGTATCAGACATTGGAATATGTGCTTTTTTCCAGATATAACAATATTTTTTAGATTTTTTTTAATGTGGACCATTTTTAAAGTCTCTACTGAGTTGTAACAATATTGTTCTGCTCTGTGTTTTTGGTCTTTTAGCCACAAGGCAAGTGGATTAGTTCTCTGACCAGGGATCGAACCTGCACCCACTGCATCGGAAGGTGACATCTCAACCACTGGACCACCAGGGAAGTCCCTAGATGTAATAATTTAATTGCCTACATGATAGAAAGTTACATAAAACATACACTAAATATCAATAACCTCAGATATGCAGATGATACCACCCTTATAGCAGAAAGAGGAGAGGAACTAAAAAGCCTCTTGATGAAAGTGAAAGAGGAGAGTGAAAAAGTTGGCTTAAAGCTCAACATTCAAAGAGTGTGTACTCTGTGCTTCATTTATATGACTCCTAGAACAGGCAAAACTACGGTGGAAATAATCAGAACGGTGGATCTCTCTGTACAGTAGGGGTGGACATGGAATGGGAAGGGTATGAAGGAAATTTCTGGGGTGATGAGCATGTTCTGTTTGTCCTGACTGCGCCTTGGGTCACACAGTAGTGTGTATTTGCTAAAGTTCAGCAAAACTATGATTAGGACTTATGTACTTCATTGTAAATTTAACATTAAAAATCTATAAACAAATACTACATGCTAATGCTATGCATGCTAAAGTATTTGGGGGGACATGTGCTTATATTTGTAATTTAATAATATTATAAATATATAGTTTTATGTTAATGGTTTAATAATGACCACCTGCAAATCTACCGCCAGCACCAAAACTGGAGCATTTCCAGAATCTTGAGTCTATTGGAGAGCTTCTCCCCATCCCTCTCTCCAAGATGTTTAGCATTTTCTTGCTTTAAAGGGTTCCCCCCCACCCAGCCTTCCTAAGTGATCAATGCAAAGAAATAGAGGAAAACAATAGAACGGGAAAGACTAGAGATCTCTTCAAGAAAATTAGAACTACCAGGGGAACATGTCACACAAACATGGGCACAAAAAATGACAGAAACTGTATGGACCTAACAGAAGCAGAAGATATTAAGAAGAGGGGACAAGAATACATGAAAGAACTATACCAAAAAAGATCTTCATTATCCAGATAACCATGAAGGTGTGATCGCTCACCAAGAGCCAGACATCCTGGAGTGTGAAGTCAAATGGGCCTTAGGAAGCATCACTAAGAACAAAGTTAGTGGAGGCAATGGAATTTCAGCGGAGCTATTTGAAATCCTAGAAGATGATGCTGTTAAAGTGCTACACTCAATATGCCAGCAAATTTGGAAAACTCAGCACTGGCCACAGGACTGGAAAAGGTCAGTTTTCATTCCAATTCCAAAGAAAGGCAATGCCAAAGAATGTTCAAACTACCACACAATTGCACTCATCTCACACTTTAGCAAAGTAATGCTCAAAATTCTCCAAGCTAGGCTTCAACAGTATGTGAACCAAGAACTTCCAGATGTTCAAGCTGGATTTAGAAAAGGCAGAGGAACCAGAGATTAAACTGCCAACATCATTGGATCATAGAAAAAGCAAGAGAATTCCAGAAAAACATCTACTTCTGCTTTATTGACTATGCCAAAGCCTTTGACTGTATGGATCACAGCAAACTGTGGAAAATTCTTAAAGAGATGGGAATACCAGACCACCTGACCCATCTCCTGAGAAACCTGTGCAGGTCAAGAAGCAACAGTTAGAACCAGATATGGAACAACAGACTGGTTAAAAATCAGGAAAGGAGTATTTCAAAGCTATATATCATCACCCTGCTTATTTAACTTATATATGCAGAGTACATCATGTGAAATGCCAGGCTGGATGAAGCTGGAATCAAGATTTCTGGGACAAATATCAATAACCTCAGATATGCAGATGACACCTTATGGCAGAAAGTGAAGAGGAACTAAAGAGCCTCTTGATGAAAGTGAAAGAAGAGAGTGAAAAAAAGTGTCTTAAAACTCAACATTCAAAAAACTAATATCAAGGCATCTGGGCCAATCACTTCATGGCAAATAGATAAGGAAACAACGGAGACAGTGAGAGACTTCATTTTCTTGGGCTCCAAAAATCACTGCAGATGGTGACTGCAGCCATGAAATTAAAAGACACTTGCTCCTTGGAAGAAAAGTTATGACCAACCTAGACAGCAAATTAAAAAGCAGAGACATTACTTTGCCACCAAAGGCCTGTCTAGTCAAAGCTATGGTTTTTCCAGTAGTCATGTATGGATGTGAGAGTTGGATCATAAAGAAAGCTGAGTGCAGAACTGATGCTTTTGAACTGTGGTGTTGGAGAAGAGTCTTGAGAGCCCCTTGGACAGCAAGGAGATCGAACCAGTCAATCCTAAAGGAAATCAGTCCTGAATATTCACTGGAAGGACTGATGTTTAAGTTAAGCTCCAACACTTTGGCCACCTGACGCCAAGAACTGACTCATTAGAAAAAGACCCAGATGCTGGGAAAAATTGAAGGCAGGAAGAGAAAGGGAACGACAGAGGATGAGACGTTTGGATGGCATCATCCACTTAATGGACATGAATTTTCGCAAGCTCCAGGAGTTGGTGATGGACAGGGCAGCCTGGTATGCTGCTGCCCATGGAGTTGCAGAATCGGACACGACTGAGCAACTGAACTGAACATGTTTTAAGTGTTTCTAATGAATTTAGATGCCTAACAGTAGGCGGGCTTGTGGATGTAAATACTAGCGTGGTGGTGTTCACCGGAAAACAGAATGTTGAGTCTGAAATTATCCACTGAACAAAACCCTGAAGGGCAGGTTGAGGTGAGGCAGTGCTCTGATCTCTAGGTTGTCCACCCTGGACGAGCTCTTTGCCGGAGGAGAGGAGGCGGGGATTCGAGCGCTCAGAGATGGCCTGCCTGACCGAGTCTCCGGAGGCTGCTGGAAACCCCGCCCCCACCCCCGACGCCGGCCCCCAAACCCCGGCCCCGTAACCCGGATCCCTAGGGCGGACCCATTCGACTGGGCCTCCAGGCCCGCAGTAGCCACAGCTACCCACCGCGGCCCAGCACTTCCTGCACATGACTGGACCTGACCAATCACTGTATCACAAGCTGCGGCCTTTGCGATTGGGCCAGAGGTTGACACATGATCCTACATAACCAATCAGAGCCCAGGGAAACCTATTTAAGGCTGAGCCGGCTTCACTGTCTGAACCCGGCCGCCCGAGGTCTGTAACTTTTGGAATTTTGTTTTTGCGTTGGCGGCGATCCGGCGGGACGCTGGAGGATCTAGAGAGTTGCCGAGACGCGAGAGGCGCCCGCTTGGACTACGCGGCCCTTGCTGCATTCCCCAGAGGGCGACTTGGGATGTCTCCCTAATAAGCACGCGGGGTCGGAGCAGGTTCCGTGGCGTGGTGGTTCCGAGGTCCTGAGTCGCCAGTCCCGAGAAAGCCCGGCCCAGAGGACCCGCCCAGAGACAGGCGCTGCGGACATCAGGCCTCTCTCGCAGTCCCACCGCCCCTTGGCCCCCTCAACGTGACAAGGACGCGCCCCTGGAAGGAGTACAGGGGGCTCCGGATTAAATGCTGGACGTTTATTGAGAGACAATACACTTACTGTAAAATTCACTTAATTAAAGTGTGCGCTTTTGAACCAGCTTCCTTTCCGTGATCACTTTCTAGAATTTGCATTTCTTTAGTTACGCTACAAGATTTGTCTGTGAGGGTTGAGGGTGTTAAGATGTAGTGCAGTTGTGGTTTGAGAAAGTGTGAGAACACTCACAGTCTCCTGAAAAATGTCTAGGCTTTTAGTAGCGGTAACAATATTATCAATAATAAATAGTGTGCGGTTTAGTGGTTGTCAGATTCAGAGTTGAATTTCTATTTTCATCATTTCAGATGGAAAAAACCTTGCGCTTGTTAGCAGCCATTTTCCTCCCAGTCCCTCCAGCCCTGCTGCTGCTAAGTCACTTCAGTCGTGTCCGACTCTTAGCGACCCCATGGACTGCAGCCTACCAAGCTCCTCCATCCATGGGATTTTCCAGGCAAAAGTACTGAAGTGGGGTGCCATTGCCTTCTCCGCCCTCCAGCCCTAGGTAACCACTAATCTATTTTTGGTTCATATAGATTTACCTATATTGCTCATGCTAAAGAATTATTCCTTGTATGTTTGAAGTTCAAGTTTAACAGGGTATCTTGTATGTTTGTTGGCTAAATTTGGCCCCCTCAAAGGGGAGTATTCAAGCACTCTGGCTTGAGGAGGAGGACCAAGGCGTTGACTGGAGTGTGAGATCTGCCCATAGGACATACTTCCACAAGGTATAGTTTCCAAGAAAATGGAACTGCAAAGAGGCAGACATCCAGCAATTTCTGGCTGTGCATGGGTCCTCTGGGACTATCCCTGGAACACCCTCCATGGAAGAAAATACAGGAGCTCACGGAGAGGAGCAGGTAGTGAGGGCAACTTCAGGTCTCACAGGCTCTGAAGGCCTTTCATGAATGTATTTTTTTCTGCAATGATCCTGCTTCTATATTTTCTAGTTCTCTCTATATTTAAAAATAGTCCTATTTGTTGTTGTTCAGTTGCTCAGTCTTGTCTGACTCTTTGTAACCCCATGGACTGCAGCATGCCAGACTTCCCTGTCCTTCACTGTCTCCCAGAGGTTGCTCAAACTTCTGTCCAATGAGTCGATGATGCCATCCTACCGTCTCATCCTCTGTCACCCTCTTCTGCCCTCAATCTTTCCCAGCATCAGGGTTTTTTCTAATGAGTCAATTCTTCACATCAGGTGGCCAAAGTATTGGAGCTTCGGCTTCAGCATCAGACCTTCCAGTGAATATTCAGGGTTGATTTCCTTTAGGATGGACTGGTTTGATCACCTTGCAGTTCAAGGGACTCTCAAGAGTCTTCTCCAGCGCCATTGTTAAAAAGCATCAATTCTTTGGCACTCAGCCTTCTTTATGGTCCAACTCTCACATCCGTACCTGACTACTGAAGAAACCATAGCTTTGTCTATATGGACCTTTGTTGGCAAAGTGATGTCCCTGCTTTTCAATATGCTGTCTAGGTTTATCTTATCTAGCTTTTCTTCCAAGGAATAAGCATCGTTTAATTTCATGGCTGCAGTCAGTATGCTTCTTAAATCACATTTCAATTTTGTTGTTTTTTACTATTTCCCACAATTTCATGATGTAGCACTAGTCTCTGAGCAGCTCAGTGACCCTTCCTTTCACTTAGATGGTCCTGCTGATGGGGATTGAGGCTGGTGCCTCCCCTCCCTGCCCTCCTTCACAGCAGAGTAAACAGGCTGGGAGGCCTTACCAAGCTCATCAGAAAGTAAAGGGGGCTCTACGGCTTGCAGGCTAGCCTTCCAATTTCACAGCCAGTTCCCTTCTTTCTCTGAGGGTCAGGTTCATCACACATCTCAGGTCATGGAAGATGATCATGTTTCCTAAGTGCTTGCAAGGCCCTCTCTTGTTTCATCTATTTATATTGTACTCATTCATTCTCTGCTCTCTTGTGCCTGACCTCATAGGCAGCCCTTCAGATGTATGTGCGCATATATTTCTTTTTATCTCAGAGATGATAGACTTAAACGCTAACTCTTACTACAATTATTAGCAAGCTCGGAATGATAACTTGCAAATATCCTTTTTTTCAAACTTTAAGATAAACTGTTTATTTTGCTGCACTGTGTGGCTTGTGGGATCTCAGTTCCGTAACCAGGGATGAACTCAGGCCACAGCAGTGAAAGACCAGAATTCTAACCACTAGGCAACCAGGGAATTCGATAAACTATTTTATTATAGCACACATGTATGTTTATAGAAAGGGCTTCCCTGATGGCTCAGTGGTAAAGAATCCCCCTGCCAAGCAGGAGACATTGGTTCAATTCCTGGGTTGGGAAGATCCCCTCAAGGAGGAAATGGCAACCCACTCCAGTATGCTTGCCTGGGAAACCCCATGGACAGAGGAGCCTGGCAGGCTACAGTGTATGTGGTTGTGAAAGAGACATGACTTAGCAACTAAACAACAACAACATGTTTATAGAAAAGCTGTGAAGAGAATACAGAGTTCCCATATACCTCACATCCAGTTTTCATCTATTATTATCTTACATGAATGAATATGATACATCTCTCATAATTCATGAGTCAATACTGATACATTATTATTAACTAAGGTCCACACTATTCAGGTGGCGCTAGTGGCGGAGAACCCGCCTGCCAGTCTGGGAAATTTAAGAGACCTGGGTTCGATCCCTGGGTTGGGAAGATCCCCTGAAGGAGGAAAGGGCAACCCATTCCAGTATTCTTGCCTGGAGAATCCCATGGATAGAGGAGCCTGGTGGGCTACAGTCCATAGGGTCGCAAAGAGTCAGACACGACTGAAGCGACTTAGCACGCATGCATACTATTCAGGCTTCCTCAGGTTTAACCTCATGCCTTCTAGCTGCACCAGGACCTGTCCCGACCTCACATGACACGTAGTCATCATGTCTCCTCCAGATGCTTTTGGCAGGGAGGGTCGTTCAGACTTTCCTGGTTTGAACGAACCCAATGGTTTGGAGGAGGGCTGGGCAGGAATGTGCACACTGTCCCTCTGCTGGTTTGTCTGATGCTTTCTTGTTGTTTTTCTGGGCTTGTGGGTTTGTAGGAGGAAGACCACAGAGGGAAATTGCCCTTCTCATCACATCCTGTCAGGACTGTTCTCTCAACACAAATCCTCTTGTGCGCTTGGTCACCTGACTGAGGTGTGTCTGTTAGGTGTCACCACTGAGGAGTTCCTCTTTCTCCCCCTATCCATCCTGTTCTCCCTGGAGGGGGGACCCACACTTGTGGCCCACACTTAAGGAGGGTTTGGTCTCCCTCCCGGAGGGCAGAGTATCTACATATGTACCTTCAGATTCTTTCACACAGATTTGTCTCTTCTCCTCATTCTTGTATTTGTTCAACCATTTTTGTATCAGTATGGACTCATAGATACCTATGTTTATACTTTGTGTTTTAATCTGAGGGCTTCCCTGTTGTTTATTTTGCTGCCCAAGCTTCCAGCCTTAGTCTTGGGAACTACTTTATTTTGTATCCCTTTTAACAGAGCCCCTTTGTTGTGGGTTGTTGTTTCATTTTGTTTTTGAGCACTTCTTTCCTTTCTAGCTATATTTGCCTGCTAGGGATACCATAACAAAGCACCACAGACTGGGAGGCTTAAACAACAGAAGTTTGTTTTCTCACCGATATGGAGACTGGAAGTTCAAGATCAAGGTGCTCGCAGTTTGATTTCTCCTGAGGTCTTTCCCCTTGGCACTTAGATGAGCATCTCCTCCCTGTGTCCTCACATGGCCTTTTTTATTTACTCACTCACTCCTGATGTCTCTTTCTCGTAAGGACACCAGTTCTGTTGGATCAGGGCCCCACTCTTAAGACCTGATTTAACCTTGTGTGCCTGCTATGTTGCTTCAGTCATGTCCGATTTTTTGCGACCCTGTGGACTCCGGGCAAGAATACTGGAGTGGGTTGCCATGCCCTCCTCCAGGGGTTCTTTCCGACCCAGGGATCAAACCCTAGTCTCTTATGTCCCCTGCATAGGCAGGCAGGTTCTTTACCACTAGTGCCACCTGGGAAGCCCAATCTAACTTTAATTACCTCTTTAAAGACCCCATCACCAAATATAATCAGATGGGGAGTTAGGGCTGCAATCTATGAATTTTGTGGTGGGGTGGAGGGGGTAGATTTTTGGCCACAGTTCAGTGTACTAACCTGTATGTATACACATATCTATAAATATTTCTCCATGTTCCCACAAGTATCCATAACAAGCATGAATTCCTATTGATGTCTCTAATTCTATTAGCTCCTCCTAGCCTTTTCCCTGCCGTATCTGTAAACTCCCACTTCAACAGAGAAAAGTGGCTCAGCATCTACCATCATACACTCAATAGTTCAGTTGCAGTGTGCCTGCATGGTGGTTTCAGAATTAACTGGTCCAGTGGGAAACAACATCACCAACTACAGTACAGGTCTATGTACTGTTCTTTTACTTTTAGTCTTAGAGACCCACTCATTCCCAAAGTTACTTAGGTCAGCACCTTCCCTCACCCCTTTCAGTGAGATGGTCTCAGCTACAAACTGTGGTGCTGGAGAAGACTCTTGAGAGTCCCTTGGACAGCAAGGAGACCAAACCAGTAAATCCTAAAGGAAATCAACCCTGAATATTCAGCGGAAGGTCTGATGCTGAAGCTGAAGCTCCAATACTTTGGCCACCTGATGCAAAGAGCTAACTCATTAGAAAAGTGTGATTGAGGGCAGGAGGAGGAGGTGGTGACAGAGGATGAGATGGTAGGATGGCATCATCGACTCAATGGACATGAGTCTGAGCAAACTCCAGGAGATAGTGAAGGACAGGGAAGCCTGGCATGCTGCAGTCCATGAGGTCCCAAAGAGTTGGACATGACTTAGCAACTGAACAACAACAACTTGTAATGCAGCTGGATTCTTCTGTCATTCTTCTGGAGATCGCCATCTCCTAAATGATTCTCTTAAATTTGCATACGTTAAGCCTCAAATAGTCTCTGGGTTTTAACAAACGTGTACTTTCGTGTACCCACCATTACATTACCATACAGAGTAGTTTCACTGCTCTAAAAATCCTCTGTGCTTCAGCTATTCTTCCCTCCCCCTATCCCCACCCCTACCCTTGGTAATCATTAATGTTTTTGCTTTTTCCAGAATGTCATATAAAAGGAATATACAGTATATAGCCTTTTCACATGGACTTCTTTCAATGTAACATGCATTTATGATTTATCCATGCTTTGTGTAACTTGACAGCTTGTTTTTCCAAACAGTATTCCATTGTGTGGATGATCCAGTTTGCTATCCACTCATATAGTGAAGGACATCTTGGTTATTTCCAGTTTGGGGCAATTATAAACAAACTTGTTAAAAATATTTGCAAGGAGGTTTTTGTATGGATGTAAGTTTTTAACTGTTGGGTAAATACCTAGAAGCATGCCTTGGTTCAGGCTGTTATGACAGAACACATAGACTGGGTGGCTTAAAAAACAAACATTTATTTCTCATAGCCTGGAAGATGGATGACCAAGATCAAGGTGCTGGCAGACCTGGCATCTGAAGGAAGCTGCTTCCTGACTTGCAAAGACGTCTTCTTGTTGTGTCCTCACTTGGCAGAAAGCAGAGAGTGAGAGTGAGCTCTCAGGCCTCTTCTTAGAAGAGCATTAATCTCATCAGGAGCTCTGCTCTCTTGACCTGTTGTTGTTTAGTTACTAAGTCACACCCAACTCTTTGTAATCCCCGGAGTGCAGCATGCCAGACCTTCCTGTCCCTCACCATCTCCCGGAGCTCACCCAAGTTCATGTCCATTGAATTGATGATGCCATCTAACCATCTTATCCTCTGCCGTCCCTTCTCTTTTTACCTTCAGTCTTGTCCTACTCACCGCCCCCCCAAAAGGCCCACCTCCTCACACCATCACACTGGGGGCTAGGATTTCAACATAGGAAATGGCAGCGGGGGGAACATTCATTCAATAGCAGGGCATGACTGCTGGATATTGTAGTCTCTGGGATGGTCTTGGTCTGAGCCACCACACACTCTCCACCAGTACTATAGGCTTGGGGGCATGATTCCCACTGGTCTGCTGTTTCTACTGTGCTGACAGCTTTTTAATCAGTAACAAAATAGACTAAATCTGTTGTATTCAAGACACGTGTCAAGTGCGTTTCTGTCCCTATCGACTTATTCATAGGATCTTTCTCCTTTATTTATGAGATGGATTTGGATTGATGTGTTTGGGATTAAACTAGAGAAACCCAGGTCATGAGGTCTGTTTCTCACTTATAATCATGAACTGTTTTCATTGGCTACACCTCGCAGCATGTGGGATCCTAGTTCCCCAACCAGAGATGGAACCCACTCCCCCTACAATGGAAGCACAGGTTTTTAACCACCAGACTGCCAGGGAAGCCCCCTGTAATTGGGCCTAATATTTTATTTCAGATGTTTTGCACCCAAGTTCCTGAGTGAATGGGCCTCTCGTTTTCTCTTCCCATTTGTCTGGTTCAGAGCCAGACACAGTGAGCTGGACGCATCCCACACTCTTCCACTTTCTGGAACATTTTGTCCAAAGCAGGAATTAACTGGTCCCTGGAATCAGGGTGGGACTCAACTCACAAAGCAGCCTGGGCTCCAGACTGGGAGAGAGGAGGGCTTGGGCCATCACTTTTTAGTCTATTGCTATTTGCCCTTCTTTTTGTGACTTAATATTTTTTTCTAAGAATTTATCTGGTTCATTTAGGTTTTCAATTTTATTAGTTTATGAATTTTCCTAATTCTATGATTTAAAAATCTGTCTTGTGTCTGCATTTATTTCCTCTTTGTATGTTTTATCCCCAGTGTTGTGCTCACCCCTTCTTTCTTGCCAGAGTATTTTCACGTGATTGTTCTTCCAGTGAACCAGCTTAGGGTTTTGTTTCTCTCTGCTCTTCCTTCTCTCTCCCTCCTCCATGATCTCTGCCCTTTTAAATTTCTTTTTGTGCTTTCTCCTTCTTGTTTCTTTGGGTTTGCCATGAGTTAAACTGCATTTCTGGAATCCATGTTTAGTTGGAGCAGAGCTGGTCCTGAGTCAGCTGCCTTTCCTACCCCATCCCTCTCTCAATGTCACAGAGATTATTTCCAACAGTCGTCACCGCTGCCCTTTCCCGGGGTTTGTGCATCCCGAGCACTGCAAGAGCCTGCACCACATCCTCCTCCACCCCTGCCCTGCACTCCTAGGCAGGTGTCCTCAGCCTCATTTGAGAGCACTCCAAGTCTAGCCTTCATTTGACCCCAGAATCCTCAGCTCTTGTCCCAGTTCCCAGGGCACCCCTCCTGGAGGCCTCCCAAGGGAACAGGCTTCAAGCTGGCCGGGGTTGGGTCACTCAACCAGATACCTTCTGCCAGCTGAGATGGTGGGGTGTTCTGGCTGGAGGGCCCCTCTGATGTCAGAGGCCCCAGCCCCCACCCTGTCAGGGACTGTGCCGCGGGACCTTCCAGGTGTGTGAGGCCCCAGGGGAAGGGGTGTTATGGACGTGCTTGTGGCCGCCAGCTCACTGGTGGCACCCACAGAGGCTTTGCCCACCTGGGGCAGAATCTCAGCCCGGTGACTCACTGCCCAGTCACACAGCACAGCTGGAGATGCAGAGGTTGGCAGGCGAGGGGTCTGGGCTCTACCAGCTGGCCTGTCCACGGGGCACACAGGGTGGCCACAAGAAAGGGGAGACCACCCGAGGCCAGAGAAAGGCCAGCAGCTGCAGCCCATCAGAGAGGAGACTTGAGGGTCACCCCAACTTCCTTCTGTCCAGGCTAAAACCACAGGTGCCTCAGCTGTGTGGGCATCACTCCCTGCCCATAGGCCACCATCCCTGGCAGCTGGGACAGCACCTATAGCCCTGCCCATCCCCAGGGTGAGGAGGAAGGGGCTCTCGAGGGAGCTGTGTGGGCAGGAGCAGGTCTAGACCCCAACTAGAAGACACCCCAACTCTGCCTACAGGAGATGACAGTGGACAGAGAGTGGCGGGGTCGGGCTCTGGGCCAAGGGTAGAGGTGAGAGCCCAGGAGAAAGGCCTCCTGCAGAAGGGGCTGCCTCCAGAGATCCTTCTACTCGTGCCGGGGCAGGGTTGGGGGCCAAAGGGGTGCTGCCCTTGGACTCCAGAGAGGCTGGAGAGACCTGCTTCCTGTCCAGGAATAGGGCTGGGGACCACTTTGGGGGGACCCTCTTGCATCCACTGACCATGGATGACAGCAGTGCAAGCTCTGGGAGGTACCTGCTCTCTACAGGCCCACCCGAGCCGAGGACGCAGGCTGGAAACCAGCTCCCCGAGGCTGAAAAGGAAACAGGGAACCACAAAGAGGGGGTGGGGAGCTTGGGCTTAAAGGTCAGCATTGATGTGCTTTCAGAGCGAGGTTGCTGCCTCAGCGCCTGCTGGCCCTCTGTCTGTCCCATCCAAGTACCGAGGACCTGCTGAGGCTGTGTAGCCAAGTCTCTGCCCTCCGGAGAGGCTGGGGCAGGGTTGGGGCGCTCCCGAGCTGGGCCTGCTAACACAAAGATGGAAGACCCGACCTGTACCCAACCCAGGTGACCAGTCGCCTCTTGAGTGTGCCCCTCCCCACGCCCCCACAGATCTGAGGCTCAGAACTCCAAATGTCCAGTCCTCTGCCTTACAAAGAGAAGGGCAACACACTTGTGGATGTCCTTGAGCACGCCCCCCACCCCTGCCAGAGGCTGGCACAGTAGAGCCATCCATCCACCAGGCCTCCTCCAAGCTCCCACTCTCACCTGACCCAGGTAAAGGACCCACGTGGGAGTCAGGCTTACCAAGGTCCAGTGGGCAGAGATGCTAATCAGGTGCTGGGCTCCATCCAGGGCAGGGAGCTCTCCACCTTGGCCCCCGTGACACTTGGGGCCAGATCATTCTCATTGCAGGGGGGCAGTACACTATGCACTGTAGGATATTCAGAGTGTCCTCCACCCATGAAGTGCTGGTGAGCCCCTGACTGTGATAACACAACATTGCCAAACGCCACCCCACCCCAACCCTGTCCCCACGCCAGTTGAGGCCCCTGGTATCCAGCAGCCCTGCCCAAGAGAGCTTTCTGGAAGGATGGAAATACTCTGTTCTGTGCTGTCTGATCCAGGCATCACCGAGCACATGGAACGTGGTTAGTGAGACTAAGGAACTGGGTCTTTATTTTACTTCATCTTAATGAAGCTAAACAGCCATGCATGGCTAGTGGCTGCCTCCACAGCAAACACCCCTCAGTCCTAGCCCAGCTCTGGGCTAGCCCACCCCTCCACCCCCGTCTGGCCTAGGCCTGGGCTAACTGTGGGAGTTAGGTTGGCGGCATGAACTCACTTCCGTTTCCTTCCTGGTGTGGGTTGGGGCTGCATGCCTCTACCCGATGAGTCATGAGGCTGGCACAGAGCACCCAGAGCCTGGAAGGATGTTCTGCCCGATCCCAGGGGTGCTCTGTCAGGCTGGGGACCCTGGATGACCCCAGTGTCTTGTGGAGTTTTCCTTGGCCGGTGGCTGCGTTCTAGCTGTTTGGGAAATACTCACACATACACACACGCACACACAAGCTGCCAGAAGCCAGAGACCACAGCCCCATGCCCCTCTGTGCCCGCCTGGAGCCTGTCTGGGTACTCCACAGTTCACTTCCCAATGGTGGGTTCGGTCCCCCAGATAGGGACTCACTGGGCAAGTTTGGTTAATTATGTGGGGATGATCATACGAACTGGCAGCAAGGGGTGGGCACAGAACCTGCACCAGAATCTGAGCAGGAGGCTCCTGAGGAGGGCCTGGCCCTGGACTGAGATGAGGAAAGCATCCCTGCCTGGAGGGCACTCTGCTGCCTGTGATGCCCCTGGAGGTTGGGAGTCAAGAATGCAGTTGAAGAAGCCAGGCCCACAACACAGAGTGGTTGAGCTCTGGGCCTGGTCTGTGGCCCCTGAGGCAGGCTCTGCTGTGGTCCCCACGATCCCTGTACTAGCCCTAGAATCATGCTCTAACCCCAGAGTCTCCTCCTGCTTCCAGGGAGAAGCTGTTAGTGGAAAAGACGTGCCTTTCAGTAACAGGGAGCAAAGTTCTTAAAGTAGGGGAAGGGGAGAGGCTGAGAGCAGGCTGCATGGTGACCCCGGGGTGACGGGGACAGTCCAGGCTCTGGGCTGCACCCCGGGAGAGTGGGAGCTTGGAGCAGAGAGTGAGAGGGCTGATGTGTAGGCCTACTGTTTAAAGGTCAAAGGTGGTTTCCGTCAGCCAAGGTGTATGCTCCCCATGAAGGAACCGCAGCTTCACCTTGGTCTCAGGGAGGAGTAAGGAAATGAGCACTTCTTGTGGGCTGATCTTCCCCTCCCCCTCTACCCTGGGAGCAAAAGGAAGTTTGGTTGTCTTTGTCCTGGTGGCCCTGGAACCCTGGACCCATTATGCCCCCAGCCAGCCCAAGGGGAGCTTTCCTCCCTACTAGGAAGGCCAAGAAGAGCAGCTCTCAGACAGCTCTTCCCAATTCTCAGATGAGGGCCCCAAGAAAGAGTTTCCAGCTCTCAGACTGCATGTCGGGCCCCTAAATGGGGAGGGGCCACAGTGAATTGTGTGCAGAAGTGGTTCTCCTACCCCTGCCGACCCACAGAAGTCTCTTCTTGTGCTCTCTTTTGAGAGGCCAGCTGCTTCATCTCTCTGGGCCTGTGAATGACTGACAAGCAGAGTCTCCTCCCAGCCATGATGGGGGGTAAGCAAGAAACTCTTGCTTTTGGTCCCTGAGGTCTGGGGGTTGTTTGTTACTCAGCTTATCCATCCAGGCCTGACTGAGACAGTCTGTACCTATTTGATCCCAAAGTATTCAGGGCTGGGGGCTGGAAGGTGGCTACCTGGAAGGGGCTGGGGACTCAGGAGCAACCCCCCCAACTCAGGCAAGAAGCACTGGCTCATTGTGGGGACCCAGGAGAAGGTCAGTCAGAGAGCAGGTGTTGGGGGGTGGCATACCCAGCCCCACAGAGGGCATTGAGGGTCCAGAAATTTGCCCACTTTCCTTGTCCTTCCTCCAGCTCCAGTTAAGTTCAGTTCAGTTGCTCAGTTGTGTCTGACTCTTTGTGACTCCACGGACTGCAGCACATCAGGCTTCCCTGTCCATCACTAACTCCCGGAGCTTCCTCAAACTCATGTCCATCAAGTCAGTGATGCCATCCAACCCATCTCATCCTCTATCATTCCCTTCTCCTCCTGCCTTCAATCTTGCCTAACATCAGGGTCTTTTCCAATTAGTCAGTTCTTCACATCAGGTGGCCAAAGTATTGGAACTTCAGCGTCAGCATCAGTCCTTCCAATGAATATTCAGGACTGACTTCCTTTAGGATGGACTGGTTTGATCTCCTTTCAGTCCAAGGACTCTCAAGAGTCTTCTCCAACACCACAGTTTGAAAGCATCAATTCTCCAGCTCCAACCACCAGGGTAAAAAAGCGGACACAGGAGATGAAGGGACTGTCCCCTCTAGTACCCAGAGCTGTAGGCTACCTGGGCCAGCAAGAGACTGGACCTGGGATCTCTGGAAGGCTAACTACCTTGGGGTTGTTTTTTTTTTTTTATTTTTGATTTTTGGCTGTGCTGGGTCTTCGTTGCTACTTGGGCCTTTCTCTGGTTGTGGCGAGCAAGTGCTACATTCTAGCTGTGTTGCCCAGGCTTCTTACTGCAGTGGCTTCTTTTGTTGGGGAGCACGGGCTCTAGAGCTTAAGGACTTCAATAAATGTAGACTCCAGAGCACAGGCTTAGTAGTTGTGGCACATGGGCCTGGTTGCTCAGAGGCTTGAGGGATCTTCCCGGACCAGGGATCAAACACATGTCTCCTGCATTGGCAGACAGATTCTTTACCATTGAGCCACCAGGGAAGCCCCCTGGGACTTAGGTTTTAATAAATGAAGAGGCAAGAAACTACGGATCTGCCCAGGAAACTCATCGGGCCTGGAAAAGCAGTTTTCTCAGAGCAGACTTGGGACTTTGGGGAGGAAGTCGTAGCTGCTCCCTGCCCTGGCCCCCAGATTCAGGCTGCCCAGCCATGCCTGGCCCTTCCTGCTCCTTCCTTTTCCCACATTGGCTCCCCCGTGCTCTGCTGCTGCCCTGGAAGCCCCACAGTACTTTCCATTCATCTATGACGTTCCTTCCCCTTCCGGATGTTAATAAGCACAGTTGTTTTTTTTCTGCTGTTATTTGAAAGGAAGACACCAACTATTTTTCTCACCAAGACGCTCTACTCCTCATCCTCCGCCCCATAACAAGATGAAATCTGTGGAACAATCTTTCCTGTTTTCCCCCCTCCTGATCACCTATCATGAGACCTGGGAAGGAGTCTATTTCCTGACCCCTTCCCCTAAATTTCAGATTTGGTAGTGCTAGCCAACTGATAGTGGCTTCCCTGGTGCTTCAGTCAGTAAAGAGTCTGCCTGCAATATGGTTCAATCCTGGGTCAAGAAGATCCCCTGGGGAAGGGAATGGTTACCCACTCCAGTATTCTTGCCTGGAGAATTCCATGGACAGAGGAGCCTGGTGGGCTACAGTCCCTGGGGTCATAAAGAGTCAGACACAACTAGGTGAATAACTTTCACTTTCACTGTCAGTCTGCTGATAGACTTCTTGGCAGCCACCTCTATGTATCAAGGATCTTTACTTTTAACACTTACTTCCCCCAGTTCCCCAGATATGACCACTACCTATTTTCCACTATATGTCAGCATGCATGCGAGTGTATGCACACAAGCCACGTATATGTGCACATGTGTATCTGGGCACACATCAGCATGTATGTCTATGCACAGGTATGCATGCAGATACACACATGAACTCCCAAATGCATCCATGATTGTGGTGTGCATATACACACACATGAGTGCACACATAGCTAGGTACGGGTGCACACAGGCAGGCACGCACAATGGGCCCATCTGTTCGGGCATGCATATGCACAGATATGGGGCTACGGAAAGACAGTTCAGCACAGCTCTCCTGGTTCCTTTATGTCTCCGTCCGGAGATCTGGCTCTGTCTCATTCTTGTTTACCAGGAGGCCTCTCTGGGCCCCTTTCTGGTTGGGCTCAGGTTGTCAGGTGCCAGCACATGAGTTCTGGGAGTGGTCCAAGCTGTTCAAAGATGCTCTTCCCCCGCCTCTGCAGGTTTCCAGTCACACAAGGAGCCCAATGCCAGTCTGACTGTCTTTCCTTTGTCAGCAACCTCTTTCTCAATGAAGCTTTGAAAATCTCTTTACCCGTGGGGTTTAGGAGTTTAACCAGGATGGGGCTGGGCGGGGCCTATCTTGGCCTCCTGCCTGGAGCTCGCTGGGGCTAGCATGCCTGCAGCCTTGGATCTTCTGGGATATGTTCTGTTATCTATCCAGTGCTCCTGGTTGCACTGACCACGTGTTGCTTTTGCCCCTCTGGGACCCCATCCACAACTGAGGTCTAAGCCTTTCACCTTTTCTTGTGTGCTTCGCCTCTCCTTACATTTTCCCTCTGTGATATGAGGTGTTCCTTCTACCCAGACATCCAGGTGTTCTTTGACAGCCACCTCTTCTTCAGTTCATTCTTCTAGTCCAGCTGCAAGGAGTGCTCTCTGCATGTGAGAACACTAGTGTGTGTGTTAGTGTGTATGTGTGTTCAAATGTGTGCACACAGGTTTTCTCTGTAGGGGCAGAGGGGTGGGATGTTCGCACTGCCTCCTCTGGCAGATCTTCCTCTTTGACTCCTGGGCTCAGGTCCATGTCCCCCTGTATTGTTGCCTCATTGGTGCCAGGTCTGATGGAAGGAGATGCTGGTCTCAGCATCTGTGGTCCCACCGGCGATGAAGACAAAGCCATCATCCTGTCCTGGATTGGTGGCTGCCCTGGGCTGGCTGCTGCCATGGGCTGGCCCACCTGCCCCCTTCCTGGCACCATCTCCACAGCACCTGTGGCCTCATCCACAGTCTCGGTTAAACACAAACAAGCAAGGCTCAAGCAGACAGCACAATACTGTTGCAGCTGTGTGAAGCTCTTGGCACCCAAGTGAGGAAAGCAAGAAAGACTGGAGCCATCAGAGTCATGGTGGGCGGGGGAGGGGGGTGTGTGTGCAGGGGAGGGGTAAGAAAGAGCAGGTGCTGAAGGGGGCAAGTCTTCTAGCATGAAGGGTCCCAAGTCCCCTGGAACCTTTTAGGACAGAAAGCTGTTTACACCAGCCACTCCTCTGCCCCTCTTCCCCTCTGTCTCTTTTTCAACCCATGGATTTTTTTTTAAATGTTAAATATACATAACATACACTCACCATTTAAACCACTAAGTGTACATTTCAATGGCATTAAGTACAATAATTACATTCATGCTGTTGTGTAACCATTACCACCGTCCATCTCCAGACTCTTTTTCACCTTCCTAAACTGAAACTTTGTCTCCATTAAACACTAACTTCCCCTTTCCTTCTCCCTCCTCTGGTAACTTCTACTTGACTGTCTCTATGAATTTGCCTGCTCTAGGGACCTCATGTACATGGAATCAGACTGTCCTCCTTTTGTGACTGGCTTATTTCATTTAGTATAATGTCTTCAAGGTTCTTCCACGTTAAGCACTTGTTGGAATTCCCTCCGTTTTAAAAGGCTGTATAATATTCTATTGTATGTACAGGCACACCTCATTTTATTGTGCTTTGCAGATATTGCATTTTTTAAATTTATTTTTATTTTTGGCTGCATTGGGTCTTTGTTGCTTTGTGCAGGCTTTCTCTAGTTGCGGTGAGTGCGGGCAACTCTTCATTGCAGTGTGCGGGCTTCTCACTGCAGTGGCTTCTCTTGTGCAGAACACAGGCTGTACGCTCGAGGGCTTCAGTAGTTGCAGCTTGCAGGTTCTACAGTGTGAGCTCAGTAGCTGTGGCACACAGGCTTAGTTGCTCCACAGCATGTGGAGTCCTCCCAAACCAGGTATTGAACCCATGTCCTCTACATTGGCAGGCAGATTCTCATCCACAGTGCCACCAGGGAAGTCCTGCTTTTTTTTTTTTTTTTTACAAATTTGAACATTTGTGCTCTGTGTCGAGCAAGCCTATGGACACAATTTTTCAACAGCGTTGTTTTAAGATTAAGGCATAGGGACTTGCCTGATCGTCCAGTGGTTAAGACCTCGCACTTCCCCTCGTGCTTCCAACGCAGGGAGTGCTGGCTCCAGCTCTGGTCTGGAAACTAAGATCCCACATGCTGTGTGGTGTGGCTAAAATAGAAATAAAACTTAAAAATAAAATTGGGGTATGTTTAGCGTTAATGCTGTTGCACAATTAATAAACTATAGAATAGTGTAAACATAATTTTTACTGAAGTATAGTTGTACAACATTATATGTTACAGGTGTACAATACAATGTTTCACAATTTTTAAACGTTATACCCCATTTGTAGTTATTATAAAATAAACGGCTATTATTTTACATTATAAAATAATTGGCTACATTCCCTGTGTTGTACAATATATACATATTTCTTACTTTATACATAATAGTTTGTACTTCTTAGTCCCCTATCCCTATATTTTTCTTCTCCCTTTCCTCTCCCCACTGGTAACCACTAGTTTGTTCTATTTGTGGGTCTGTTTCTTTTTTGTTATATGCACTAGTTTGTTATATTTTTTAGACTCCACATATAAGTGATATCATACAGCATTTGTCTTTCTCTAACTTATTTCACTTAGCGTAATATCCTCCAAGTCATCCATGTTGTTGCAAATGGCAAGATTTAATTCTTTCTTTATAGCTGAGTAATAGTCTGTCATATATATACACCACATCTTCTTATCCATCCATCTGTTGATGGACATTTAGGTTGCTTCTATGGAACTGTAAATAATGTAAATAACTTCTTGGCAACTGTAAATAATGCTATGAACATTGGTGTCCATGTATCTTTTTGAATTTGTGTTTTCACATTCTTTATATTCTTTATATTCACACCCAGAAGTGAAATTGCCGGGTCACATGGTAGCTCTATTTTTAGATTTTAGAGAAACTTCCATATCCTTTTCTACAGTGATTGCACCAATTTATATTCCCATCAACAGTGTACCAGGGTTCCCTTTTCTCCACATCCTCACCAATATTCGTTATTTGTATTCTTTTTGATGATAGCCATTCTGACAGGTGTGAGGTGGTATCTTATTGTGGTTTTGCTTGCACTTCCCTATGATTAGCGATGTTGAACATCTTCTCACTTGCTTGTTGGCCATCTACACTTCCTCTCTGGAAAAAGTGTAAACACAACTTTCATATGCACTGTTGTTGTTCAGTTGCTAAGTCATGTCCGACTCTTTGCAACCCCATGGACTGCAGCACACCAGGCTTCCCTGTCCTTCACTATCTCCTGGAGTTTGCTCAAACTCATGACCAATGAGTCAGTGATGCCATATAACCATCTCATCCTCTGTCATCCTCTTCTCATCCTGCCCTCAATCTTACCCAGCATCAGGGTCTTTTCCAATGAGTTGGCTCTTCACACAAGGTGGCAAAAGTATTGTAGCTTCAGTTTCAGCCCTAGTCTTTCCAATGAATATTCAGTGTTGATTTCCTTCAGGATTGACTGATTGGATCTCCTTGCTGTCCAAGGGACTCTCAAGAGTCTTCTCCAACACCACAGTTCAAAAACATCAATTCTTCGGCGCTCAGCCTTCTTCATATGCACTAGGAAACACAAAAATTCAGGTGACTGACTTTACTGTGATATTTGTTTTGTTTTGATAGCCTGGACCTGAACCTGAAATATCTCCCAGGTGTCCTGCCTGTCTATGCTACATTTTGTTTATCCCCTTATCCATCTGGGGTTGCTTTCATCTTTTGGTTATCCCATCCTCTCTTGAATCTCTCTTTTTGTTGGCTTTTGTTAAAATCACAGAGAAGTTGAAATTGCAGGTGCCCTGGAAAATCTTGGAATTTTAGTCAGATGGCCTCTCTGGGCCTGTTTCTGCATCTTGTAATGATGTAATGATGATCTCTAAGGGAACAACATGAATCAGCATTCCAATGGTTTGTTGACATGTAGCAGAAAGGAGGAGAATCACTCGTGGGTGCTCCGGTGGGAGCCAGTTAAGGAAGGTGGCCTTGGAGTCGGTCTTCCCTCCAGGGTGTGAGCCTGAGCCACAAAACCCCTCCTTGGTGACCCTGGGCTGCCCCAAGCTCTGATCAAGGGGAAACTACAGGTGGATACAATTTGCAAATAGCCTCGGCCCCTGTGATAGCTTGTGGTGAACAATGTCAGATTCGTGATCTCTGAAGAAGGTTTAGCTTCAGAACCAGGGACCAGGGTTGATCACTCAAGAGCTTTTGTGTAGCAGAGTTTTATTAAAGTGAAAAAGGGACAGAGAAAGCTTCTGACACAGACATTAGAAAGTGCCCCCACTCACTAGTCTTATCAAGGCCTTATATACTTTTACCAGACCCACTCCCACAACATATGTCTTAAGATAACAAGATTAGTCAGAAAACCTTGTTAAGGAGAAACATGTCCTTGAGCAAGATACATTGTTATATTGACTAAAACAAAGGAAAATAGAAAAAAAAAAACTTTTATCTTCATGACCCAGATAACCACCATGGTGTGAATACTGGGATAGAGCCAGACATCCTGGAATACAAGTGGGTCTTAGGAAGCATCACTATGAACAAAGCTGGCGGAGGTGATGGAAGTCCAGTTGAGCTATTTGAAATCCCAAAAGATGATGCTATTAAAGTGCTGCACTCAATATGCCAGAAAATTTGGAAAACTCAGCACTGGCCACAGGACTGGAAAAGGTCAGTTTTCATCCAATCCCAAAGAAATTCAATGCCAAAGAATGTTCAAACTACCACACAATTGCACTCATCTCACACGCTAGCAAAGTAATGCTCAAAATTCTCCAAGCCAGGCTTCAACAGTACGTAAGCCATGAACTTTCAGATGTTCAAGCTGGATTTAGAAAAGGCAGAGGAACCAGATATCAAATTGCCAATATCCATTGGATCATCAAGAAAGCAAGAGAGTTCCAGAAAAATATCTACTTCTGCTTTATTGACTACGCCAAAGCCTTTGACTGTGTGGATCACAATAAACTGTGGAAAATTCCGAAAGAGGTGGGAATACCAGACCACCTGATCTGCCTCCTGAGAAATCTGTATGCAGGTCAAGAAGCAACAGTTAGAACTGGACATGGAACAACAGACTGGTTCCAAATCAGGAAAGGAGTATGTCAAGGCTGTATACTGTCACCCTGCTTATTTAACTTATATGCAGAGTACATCATGAGAAACACTGGGATGAATGAAGCACAATCTGGAATCAAGATTGCTGGGACAAATATCAATAACCTCAGATATGCAGATGACACCACCCTTATGGCAGAAAATGAAGAAGAACTAAAGAGCCTCTTGATGAAAGTGAAAGAGAAGAGTGAAAAAATTGGCTTAAAACTCAACATTCAGAAAACTAAGATCATGGCATCCGGTCCCATCACTTCATGGCAAATAGATGGGGAAACAGTGGAAATAGTGGCAGACTTTATATTTTGGGGCTCCAAAATCACTGCAGATGGTGACTGCAGCCATGAAATTAAAAGACACTTGCTCCTTGGAAGAAAAACTATGACCAACCTAGATGGCATATTAAAAAACAGAGATATTACTTTGTCGACAAAGGTCCATATAGTCAAAGCTATAGTTTTTCCAGCAGTCATGTATGGATGTGAGAGTTGGACTATAAAGAAAGCTGAGGGCCAAAGAATTGATGCTTTTGAGCTGTGGTGTTGGAGAAGACTCTTGAGAGTCCCTTGGACTGCAAGGAGATCCAACCAGTGAATCCTAAAGGAAATCAGTCATAAATATTTATTGGAAGGACTGATGCTAAAGCTGAAACTCCAATACTTTGGCCACCTGATGCAAAGAACTGACTCATTAGAAAAGACCCTGATGCTGGGCAAGATTGAAGACAGGAGAAGGGTACGACAGAGGATGAGATGGTTGGATGGCATCACTAATTTGATGGGCGTGAGTTTGAGCAAGCTCCGGGAGTTGGTGATGGACAGGGAAGCCTGGTGTGCTGCAGTCCATGGGGTCGCAAAGAGTCAGACATGACTGAGCGACTGAACTGAAAACAAAGCAATGTAGAATAAAACATTTGTCTTTTTCTCCTTGAGAGCCCCAGACTCCTTTCTCCTCCTTGGGGACCCTGGACTTCTTATCAACCTACCTAGGAATTGACTCTCTCACCTGACCCATTAATTGACTCTTGCCAGTGACCTGGGGCAGAAAAAGAACCAAGGACCAAGACCAGCCAGTCAGCTGAAGGAGGCACAGCAGGGAGGTCAGGGGAGCTCGGGGACAGAAATTACCTGAAGCCAGAGCAGCCAGCCAGAGGAGGAAGGAGAACAGAGGGAGTGGCTGGGAGGTGTGGAGCTACAGTGAGATACTGCAGCCAGAGGACCAAGAGCATCTCCCAGATCCTGCCCAGGCCCAGGTCAGGTGTCCTTCCAAGGACACAGGCACGTTCATGTGCCTCGTGTCTCTGGAGGCTGGAGTGTGTATCTATCCCTCTCCCCCAAAGGATGGGTCTGACAACGCATAGCAGGAGGCCAGGATGGGGTAGGAAGGTGTGTGCTCTCAGGGGACAGGAACATGCAGACCTTTGCAACCTGATGTCAGCCCTGGTCTGACCTCAGAGAACACAATGGCTTCATTCATGCATGGGACGTCCAGGCATAGGTGTGGGGTACGGGCTTCTTTCGGGGGTGATGAAAATGTAAAATTGATAGTGATGGTGGTTGCTATATACTAAAAACCATTGAACTGTACACGAATTGTATACTCTGAAAGGGTGAAACGTGGTTTATGAACTTGATCTTGATAAAGTTACTCACGTAGGCACACAGTCGTAACCAGCAGAAGTCCAGGAACCCTCTGCGTACCAGGACACACATGGTCTCAGCTTGCTTCCTTCATGCTCTGCTTTCACATGAGGGCAGGGGACAGGCTGGGCAGCCCCTTCCCTCAGAAGCTTCCTCACCTACCCAGGAAGTCACAAGGAGTTTGGGTTAAAGCAAAGGGGACCACGGGTTTGGAAGTGCATTAAAACTGCAGTGCCAGGTGGAATGGGGATGGTCTGCAGAGAGACACGGGGCTCTGACAGGGACACACAGGGGATGGAAAGCGGAGTCAGGGACCCGCGGACATCTAGGCAGCGGAGAGGGGTCAGGAGGGAGAGGATTGGGTGAAAGGCCTCCAGTCCTCCAACCCCCACTCCCCAGCCTTTCGGATGAGACTTTCCTTCTGCAGTTTTAGATTAAAATAAAAAGATCCCGGGCAGAGGTGGATGGGCCCCCAGCTCACTGGGGAACACACCTGGGGCAACCTGAGTGTGAGTGAGTTTTTGCGGGGGAATGCTGATACAAGTCAGTGCCCCTGCTGGAAGCAGAATCATGAGTCTTGGAGGGGGGGCAGTGAAACCCACCCTGGCTGTGAAGGTGGGGTCTGAACCTGGCAGTTCTCCTGGGAAATGGCCTGGCCTAGGAACTGGGAGTTCATCCGTATGAGTCATTCGTGAAGTCAGGGTTCACTGAGTGCCTACTATGTGCCAGGCACAGCCTGGGTGTCAGCTTGGAATCAGCCTGAGCTGGATGCTAATGAGGCCATTTCCAACAAAAAGAACACTCACCTATGTGGCAGACTCCAGGCCACATGCCAGCCTTCTGGCCGTGTTATTCCTGGTCCTGACACCATGCCCCAAGGGAGGGTCTAGGGCACTGACTTTGACCTTCTCAGGGTCACACAAGAGCAGGGATAGAGGACAGGACAGGAGCACGGAGAGCATTGTGATTCCCGAATAGGCCCCGTCCCCAGAGGCCAGAAGTGGGGAAGCAGCTCTCGTTGCACAGCCTCTGCAAGCCCTAGCCCTTGGAAGGGTGCTTCACAAATGGGAAACTGAGGCACACGCAGCAGATGGCCATGGGATTACCCTGACTGATTCTGGGGGCGGAGGGGCAAGAAGTAGGCAGAATTCTGGGGCATGAGAGGAGCCCAAAGAGCCGCAGCTTCTTGTTGAGTAAGGACCCTGAGGCCCCAGCAGGGGACTGCTGGCCAGCAATCAGCCCCAGGGCAGCAAAGGGAGTGGCCAGTCCAGTATTTCCAGGAAGCTGGGGCCAGGCCCCTTTCTGTTTCTAGTCTGCACTCATGGTTTCTCTGATGGGGGAACTGGGCACCTCAACAGCATATTCTGCCAGCAAGGTTATTTTTTACTAGTTTGCCAAAAATCTTCCCAACCCCCTAAGACTGAGAAACTAGGTTCACCACTGTGCATGGATATGAGGTGGTCCTGACTGCCCACCACTTAGTGGTTGATCCCAGTTTGCCTTGAAGCCTCTCATTCTGTCTTCAGGCACTGCTATGTAATGCTCAGGAACTGATGCTTGCTCCTCCAACCTGACCACCAATACTTTTCAAACAGGGACTGCACTACTGTGGCGGAGTGGTGGAGAGGGAAGACTTGTGAATGGAGAGACCAGGCATTTTCCTCCTCTGCAACTAGAGAAGCTGATCCTGAATCAACAGCCTGGGCAGCTCTCTCACCCACACCTCTATGTAACCCCTGTGCTCAGAGTAGTATGTCTGTTGGCTGTCCAAAAATATGCATTAACAGCTTGTTCATGGTTCCTTCTTTTTGGCTGGGGTAGGAGATAGGCTGAGAGAAGAATCCAAGTGAAACTCATTTCCTTTTGATTCAGGGGCCTCTCTGAAGAGCCAAGGCAGACTAAATGAAAACGGAGATCCAGTTTCCAAGAGACGGAACTGGAGAGGCAGGCGATGCAGGCCTCACCCTCTGAACCACGGTAGCGTCAGCCTCACCTTTCAATCTGACACCAGAGGTCCTAGGACTGCTCCTCCTTCCGAGAGAAGCTTGAGCTTGCTGTAGGCCGTTGAGCCTGCTGGAGGCCCGGGGCTTGGCTCATAGGGTGGGAGGGGAACTGCACAGCGCACACCCTGGCCAGCCCAAGAAACCTGTGCACACTTGTGTCCGGGCCTGTGTCACTTCCTGCAGGCACCTGTGCAGGGAAGGGCGTCCCCACTCCCATCACCCCAGCCGCTGAGAGTCCCCAATGCGTGGGTCTGAGGCCTGCAGAGACAGGCTGTCCCCTCTCTCCCTCCGGCAAAGGGACTGCCTGGAAGCCTGTCCCATGTCTGTCGCGAGGAGACGCCGGCTTCCCAGACACCTGCGGGGACAAACGAAGTCCCTGCGAGAACACGTGGATCCTGCATGCGGAAAGGGGCCAGGCAGAGGGCTCTCGGCCAGGGACTGCTGGGCGGGGGTGGGCAGGGAGCAAGGAAAGAGGAGGACTGGCCGGGACACCCGAGGGTCGCGAGTACGCGACACAGCACTGGCCCCAGGCCCAGCCCTGACCCAGGCTGTCTCCGGAGGCCCCGGCCGCGCCCCTAACCCCGCCCCTAGCCCTGCCCCTAGGCTGCGCGGCCCCGCCGCCTGCCCTCCGCCCCAAGCCGCGGCCCCGCCCCTCGGCCAGCGCAGCCCCGCCCCACCGGGTTGCTAGGGGAAGTGACGTCACAGCGCGATGGCGGCGGCTCCTTCAGGCAGCTGAAGGGAGATTTAGGCCCGGGAGATCCGAGTCCATCCGCGGCGGGGAGAGGGCGAGCGGGGCCGGCGGGGACCGGGACAGGGGCGGCGGCGCTCGAACTGTCCCATCCGCCCCGTATTGAGGCGCTGGGAGCGGCGGAGCGACCGGAAAGCGATGGTGAAAGCGGGGCCGTGAGGGGGGCGGAGCCGGCAGCCGGACCCGCAGTAGCGGCAGCAGCGGCGCCGCCTCCCCGAGCTCAGACCCAGGAAGCGGCCGGGAGGGCAGGAGTAAAGCGGTCCCGCCGCCGCCGCCATGGAGCTTAGAGTGGGGAACAGGTACCGGCTGGGCCGGAAGATCGGCAGCGGCTCCTTCGGAGACATCTATCTCGGTGAGGCGCCCCTCCCCCCGTCGCGGGCCACCCCAAACCGGCGTCCGCCGGCCCCGGTTCCGCTCCGGCCTCCGCCCCGGCGACCCCGCCCCCGGCGGCTCGAACCCCAGGTCCGACCCTCTTCGCCTGTGGCGGTGAGCCGGGTCCCCGCTGGTTCGGGTCTCCCAGCTCCCCAGGCAGGAACTTTTGGCCTTTTTGACCCACGCCCCTCCACCCCACCACTCCACCCCGAGGGCACCTGCTTAACCTGAGCTTGCGGCCTCTGGGCAGCGGCCGGGAGCCTCGGTTAGGCCCTCGCTGCCCGCTCTGCCCGCCCCGCCTGGTGTCCGCTCCCAGTGTTCCCCCCCCCCAGGCAGACAAAGGCCGTCGGCGAGTGCGGCTCCCACGTCTTACGCTCGTGCGGCGGGCACGAGAAGAGTCTGGGGCTGGCCGAGGCTTCTTCGGCGCTCCTCGTGACGGTGCAGCCTCAGCTGACCAGCCCCTCTGGCCCGGAGCCTGGGCCGTGGACCGCAGGTGGCGCACAGGGTCGCCTGGGGGCCAGTCCAGTGGTCGTTGAGAACATGTTGCTCATCCAAGTTCCGTACTAGGTACCTCGGCTTAAACTAGAATGACATTCAGGTGATTCTGGACAAAGTCAGCGTTAAGGTGTTGGCAGACTTAGAGGCAAATAAAGTGGCAAAGCTCTACTCTTTAGCTTGCCCTTTTGCTATGAAAATTCTTCCAGATAGACGGGGGGTGGAGGGGGGAGATTAGAACGTTCCGGATGGCTTCAGATTTCCAGTGAAAGAAAGCGCATATACACGTGTGTAATAAAAGGTTGGCTTCAGTCTTACAGTTGAAAGTTTAAAAATAGCTTATTGGGTTTTCCCAAAGGAATAATTGTATATGAGTTACTCCTACCCCCACATTTGGGGACGTCCAGCCTGGCACGCGGTGCGTGTGCAGAGGGACTGTCATTGCGCAAGTTTGGGGGTAAACATGCTCTGTGCTTGCGCAGCCCGCTCTGCTGTTTTTGTTTGGCTGGTGTCAGGGAGGGTCAGGAATAGCTTCTTTTGTCAGTAATGCTTCTGGTTATGCCTTTCAGATGGTCCCAAGTCTGCGTTCTCACCGCCCCATCCTTGGCTATAGTTCCCAAAAGGATGCATGACCTCCTGGGCTGACAGTGTAAGAGGAGTCCACACTTAGGGTAGTTCCTAACTATTTTTGGTACCCTTACCCTGCAGGGAAACCTGTCACATCAGTAGGTGCTTTACTGCCCTGCTGAGTAGAATACACTTTAGAGACACTTGGATTTTGCTGTTTAAATATTTATGTCCGGTAGTCAGCAGTTGCCTTCTCAGCAGTGTTTTGGGAGGCAAAGTGCTGGGTAAATGCATGCTGTTTGCCTTATTTATAGAACTATAGATTTTGGCAAAAGTTTTAACCTAGAATCTAGGAGCTGTACTGAAAAGCCAATCCATTAGCCACCCTTACACTGATACAAAAAAGTCAATATTTTGAAACTTTTTGTTCTCTGGTCTGAAACCTTGCCAGACAGCTCTCTGCTTTCCAAAACTTTGTTTAGACAGTCAGAGTGTGGAACACTGTCACCAGGTCATTCACAAAGAAGTTGAGAGTTTTGTGGGAGACCCTGTAGGCTTATTCACAAGTGTGTCCTTTGGGCCTCACCTTGTTCTGGGCA
Organism: Cervus canadensis; assembly: GCF_019320065.1. Taxonomy (NCBI): domain Eukaryota; kingdom Metazoa; phylum Chordata; class Mammalia; order Artiodactyla; family Cervidae; genus Cervus; species Cervus canadensis. The sequence goes on along the minus strand of NC_057386.1, from coordinate 12,358,294 downwards.
CACCAGTGGTGCTAGATACAGATCATCAGGCTGACTGGTCCCAGAGGGATCTGAACTGTTTTCTCCTTCTCATTTATCCTAAGATGGATAGACTGTGGCTCTTGAGCGCTTGTTATGAGTACCCACATGGCCCAGCCATTGGAGTACACTTAGAGTTACTTGAGTGCGGTTGGATACAACCGGTTATTTTCATCAGCCTTTGCCCATGTAGTGGTGGCTTCAGACTACCTGCTACCTCACTGAGAAAATGTGACATGGTCTTGTTAGATTGAGATGTGACTGGAAAAGTGGGTCAGAGGTGGTTCAGTCGCTAAGTCGTGTCTTACTCTTTGTGACCCCGTGGATTGCAGCACCAGGCTTCCCTGTCCTCCACTATCTCCCAGAGCTTGCTCAGAATCATGTCCATTGAATTGATGATGCCATCCAACCATCTCATCTTCTGCTGCATCCCCTTCTTCTTTTACCTTCAGTCTTTCCCAGTGAGTTGGGTCTTCACATCACGTGGCCAAAGTATTGGAGCTTCAGCATCAGTCCTTCCAATGAATATTCAGGGTTGATTTCCTTTAGGATTGACGGTTTAATCTCTTTGCAGTCCAAGGGACTCTTGAGAGTCTTCTCTAACACCATCATTCGAAAGCATCAGTTCTTCAACACTCAGTCTTTCTTATGGTCCAAGGACCATGGGATGTATTGAGTCATCTGTACCACTGTTGTTTGTGGGTGGTTTTTTTTCCCATTTTTTAGGCAATTAACTAGTCATTAGTTGAGGAATGAGGAATTTGGTTCTCATCTTAAAATTATGTCCTACAAATTATAGTATGATGACGATTAAAGTTGTTCCAACTGCTGTCACTTTGCTATAGGTCAGATCACTGGACGACCTCTCCTCCACCTTGCTTTGAGTGTGGGGTTTGGGGTCTTCCTGGACTTTCTAGCACTTTTAGATGCTTGAAGCCGAGGGTTAAGAGCTATCCTTCAGCTTGCAAAATGCCTTATGGACCAAGAAGGCCCAGAGCTGGCCTCCCTTTCCAGCAGCCTGCTGTGCTGACATGAGCACTCGGCACTGTGCCCTGCAGTTTATTCCAGTCTTTCCCAAACTGTGAGCCCCCTGTTCTCATGGAGCTCTACTCTTGTCCATGTTTGTCTTGTAGAGGTGGTTACAGTACCTTGGACCCACCCCACTTCATGATTGGTGAATGGAGGAGGTTTTCTTCCTACCAGTTGTTGGCATTTGTACTTGATCCTGACACTCAGTTTGTCGGAGGATGGCCTCATCTGTCCAGTCTTTACCCAGGTGGACTTTGCGGTTTGACTTTATCATGTACACAAACACTTTGGGGGAGCTAAAGCTTAGTAACCTCTTCATACTTGATTTTCATGTTTTTCCCCCTCTCTGACTTTTATTTCTCTTCAGTGGGGTGTCTGGCACGCAGTAGAGGTTCCAAAATGGTGCTGACTGGCCAGGAGAGGAAAGCAGTTGCCAGTACACAGCTCTTGTAGTCATATGCCTGTGTCCTTTACAGTGGTGGCTTGAATGTTTCTAGATACCAAGTCAGCTGCTTTGTCAGTGGTTGTCCTGCGAGAGTAACTTTTGACCTGCTGTTGAGAGGCCTCTCCCTATTTCTTAAGATAAGACAACCATCAATGGGAGTTAACCTTTCTGTTCCAGGAAAGGGCCAAGCTTAGGGTTAAGTTCAGTTCATTTATCCTCTGCCTTTGCCTAAGTTGAGGGACATAATTTTGTTTTCCTATGACCAGTATTAACCTGTGTCTAAACATAGACTAATATCTATACCTAGTGAGAGGGAACTCTTGTCTGACTGGCAGTGGAACTGCGCAAAAGAGCGGAGGTTGTTGGGGGATAAAACATCTCACTATAAACAGACACTAAGAGTAATCATGATGTGCCGCTTGGTTTTGACTTGCTCTGAATCTGGAACCCAGAGCTCAGTAATACCTTTCAGACTTTTTTGTTCCCCATCTAGAAGTACTTCTAAAAGTTACCTGTTGTGAATGACCAAGTTTTGTAATTTCCAGTTGCGGCAGAAACCAGCCCTTTTGTTAAATAAGATTAAAATGCAGCAATGTCATTTTGCCATCAGAGCTCTTGGGTGCTTCCTCGCTATCCTGCATTTTCCCTTTGTGGACTGGTGGCAGTTTGAGGACAAGACTTGGGGCAGCGCTGGTGGTAGAGCGCAGGGCTGCTGTCAGCCAGGGGAGCTGGGATAGGACTGCAGGGCTACAGAGTGGTGCACCTTAGTTTTGCTCAGGGGTCTCGTTAACGTTTAGTTCCCATGGAACATACAGAACTTGAAGCTCTGCTTCTTCACCCAACGGTGAAGACCTCTCAGAGGAGACAGCCTGGAGTGGGTGCTGCCCTCAAGTCTGTTTGGCAGAGAACCCATGTCCAGCCTTTCCTCTTTTAGTCATCAGACTCAGGGCACCCTTCACATCTGTGATACTGTAGAGGGCTGGCTCTGTTGCTGATATGATCGTGGAGGAGGTGGACTCTGTGTCCTGGTGTAATCTTAGGGCAGGCTGACTGTTTGCTGGTGTAATCATGGAGGAGGTGAGCTGTTTCCTGGTGTAATCTTAGGTGAGTCTGACTCTCTTGCTCTGTGTGGTCTTGGGGGAGGCTGGCTTTGTTGATGTGATGTTAGGGGAGGCTGGAATTCAATTGTGTTTCAGAGTTGCCTGTGGTCATTTGTCCCCAAGACTGTCAGTATTGCAGGGTGACTCAGATGTTAGCTTGTAACCATGATACAGTGGAGCTAGAAGTGTTCTCAACCTTCTTGAAGGTGCAAGTTCAGTAGGTAGCCTGTGCAGGCCCAGGCTATATTGTCATTGAGAACCTGCCTCTTGGCAAGGTTGACAGAACAGACATAGTTGAAGGAGCAAGAGTGCTATCATCAGAGACTTTGCTGCTCCTGCTTTGGGGTGGGGGAGTTGCTGATGTAACTAGTAAGATGAGTCATCTGTTCCTCATGGGCTGGCAAGTTCGGTTCAGAGTTCCAGGTCCTCACAGGAACTCAGGGTTCATTTTCCATTTGCACAGTACATTTTAAAATGAAGTCATTTCTCTTGTGATTAGGTAAATTATCCCAGTCTGAGGCAGGAAGGACAAAATGTATTACCTGTCTTTCTTCTGAGTGCCCAATAGTTTTTGTGGCATGGTAAATGGAGTTCTTAAATTCAAGGTGGTCACTAACAGTGATCAAAGGGTGGTTATTCCCGTGGAAACCCAGCATTGGTGACCAGCTTTGTACCTAGGGCAACTAGAAATGGATGCACTTCAAGCAGCTGTCTGAGCAGACTAGAGGAGAAAGTTTCTCTTTCTTGGGCATTTACTGGGTTCGTGAGCATCAAGCAGACAACTCTCCTGCAGGTCTTCATTGTTCTAATGCTTGCTGACCTTACTCTGCCTTTTTCCGGGAGTCTCAATGTGCTTTGTGACCAGTAACCCATTCATCCCCACAACTCCAAGAAACAGACTGCTGGTCTCCCCTCCGAACTCAGATGGTGAGAGAAATTTGAGTTGCCAGGGACTGGCAACAATGCTTTGCCCAGCGTGGGTCTAGGTTTTGTCTGGGCTGCTGTAGCCAGTGTTAATTCCTTTACAAACAACTGTACTTCTGGGAAGGATTAAAGTGCTTTAACTTAGAACTGGTGAGGAAAGCAAGGGAAGACCTAGTTATGTGCTTTTCCTATTCTCTCTAGTGAATGTGCCTTGGGAGAGGGAGGGGGGTCTTGTAGCATAGCTTTGAGTCAGACTGGCACTCAGAAACATTTGTGTGATAAGCCTGCATGGGTAGTGGTTGTCATGTATGTAGGTCCACATTGTAGTAAAGAAGAGAATGGCATCATGAGGTTAAACCTCTGATCTTCAGTCATGGGCTGGTGATCAGGAGGTGTGAGCAGGTACGTTGCTAGTTTTAGCACAAAATTGGCAAAAGATGAGTGACAAGTACGTGTTGCATAGGTGTGATTAGGGCTTCGAGAACAGAACCCAGTCCTGATCCAGTGTCCGTAGGAGACACAGAGCAATGTCTTGGTTCCAAGAGGGAAGGGATGTGCTGGGTCTCCCTGGGCCTGGCCTGTGTTGGGCAAATGATAGCTTCTGCCATGTTGTGGGAACCGAGCCCCCTTGAGAAGCACCCTGCTGTTTGTGGCTTGGTACTTAGGCCACGTGGACTGAGATGGGCTTAGACCATGTGGTTGTTCAGTGGAAACGCAGCTTTCCCTCTGGAGAGAGGATTGTACACACTTGGGGCCTATCAAGGAAGCATGGAGAAATGGGGTCGACATGGAATGTGTTGTCCTGGAACTCCCCGTGGTCTAGCCTTGGGTGGGTGAATGCAGGCTGACCAGCAGGCTGGATAGAAGGTTTAGACCAGGTAGGGATCCTGTGGAGAGAACATATAGCCTGTCCCTGGGTCTCCTGGTGGTCAGAGTAGGGCCATATGGAAGTGGGTAATATAAAGCCATATAAGATTTTTCTATACATATTACATACTCCTGCTTTAAAAAGTGAAAATAAGAATTATTTTCCCACAAGGATTTATCTACCGCTGACACCATTTTGTAGTAGAAAGTGGAGTACATCCATCTGCTGGTCGTCCTCAGAAGATTCCGATAGCACTCATTTCTTTCTCCAGTGTGTCATAACATTGGATTAGGTGGGAGATACCAGATGATTAACATTTGTGGTTTTCTTTCTTTGCCAAGGTACGGACATTGCTGCAGGAGAAGAAGTTGCCATCAAGCTTGAATGTGTCAAAACCAAACACCCTCAGCTCCACATTGAGAGCAAAATCTACAAAATGATGCAGGGAGGAGGTATGATTTTTACCTGTTAAGAAAACCAAGGTGGTGTTTGATAAGGGAGATGGCAGATGTCATGAATCACAGTCTGGTTGATTTGTAAAGGGGGCAGGAACGTTCATACCCTTGGCCCCATCCTGTGGCTTCCTTCAGATACTATCTGAGAGGCCTGCAAAGGGCCTCACTGACAAAAGAAACATCATTTTATGCTCTTTGCATGAATATTCCCTTCCTTAAGGAATGTTATGTACTGGTGTCTTTGAACACGAGCGTATGTCAGCACTGACATGAAGCTTGCTGCTGATTCTCCTGTGCTGTCTCAGTCATGCCTGCAGCTTTGGGACAGTCTGCGGACTCTTCCTCCTGAGTGAGACCCTTTCCAGCTCAGTTACTGTCCCCCTTCTGTGAAACCTCCCCTTGGGCCTGAGGGTACCTGATGTCAGAGAGTACCCATCCTGGTTTCAGAATCTACCTTTGAGATTGTTTGGCTAATAGAGCAGGAAGGGGTCTTATTAGGGGGTCTCAGTCCTGAAGACACTGCAGCATTTTGAAGGGTGTGCCTGTGCTGCTCCCCAAGAAGCTTGGGAAGTCTAGGCACAACCCTGAATATGTTGAATTTCTCTGGGGACAGGGCTTTGTGTGCGAAGAATAGCTGTGTTATTCCCTCTTGGAAACCCTTCAAGGCAGAAGCCCCCATGATACTTTCAGAGTTGGGGATGGGGGTGGGCTGTTGGCACTTTGCCAAAGGAAAGCTTGTCCTCAGAGTCTGTGTTGGTACTTTTGTCAGGTGGAAAGGGAGGACTGGTGAGGTGACTTCTTAACATCTTTGCTTCACAAAGCAGTTTAATCTGTGCTACTGCTACCAGAAACCACCATATCTCTGTTGACGTAGCACAGGGTGTCTCTTTAGCAGCAGATACATCTTAAAGCAACATTCAGAGTCCTGTGAGATGATTGCAGAGGGGGTGTCCAGTGCCTCTCATCCCTGGTATTATGAGACCAGAAGAGGCTGTAGGTTCTCGGATGGCACATGGAGAGGAGACTCCCTGGCCCCTCCAGTGCCCAGGAGAGGTTGAGAGAGGACCCTGCCAGTGTGTCTGCCCTCTGGAGGCCCTCGGTGAGCTTCTCAGGCACCAGGTGTGGTCTACACAGCTTTTCAGGTGGTGCTGACTTGGGATATGGCCTTCATGGTGGAAGGAGCTTGGTGATGGGGATTGGATGAAACCTTCTGACTGAAAACCCTGTGCATTTGAGGAGCAGCATCTCTGGGAACTCAGAAGCTGGGCACTCAGGGACAGAGGGAAGGAAAAGAGCAGATGCCAGGGAGGTGCCACTATGGAGTAGATTAAGACTCAACAAAGGGAATTCCCTGGCAGCCCAGTGATTAGGACTCTGCTTTCTCCACTAAGAGCACAGGTTCAATCCCTGGTCAGAGAACTAAGATCCTGCCTCAACAGAAAAGAGTTTATCTGGGTTAGAACAGGGTCTCTCCTCCGAAGCGTTACTGTTTATTGTGGAAGCTGTCTCCTGCATGGAGGACACAGAGCAGCATCCTAGGTGCCAGTAGACCCTCACCCCCTCTCCCAAGTTGCAGTGATCAGAAATGTCTGCAGACGCTGCTAACTGCCACTGCATGTACTTCCTGTGTAGACCCCCTGTTTTAGAATGCAAAAGATCACTTACTTTAGTCTTCCCATCCCTCCTCTAGGATCATGGAAGCCCACCAGAATTCTAGAAAAGATATTCTCCTGTCTGACCCTACCCACACATAGATCGGGTTTTACTCTTGCTTCAGATATACACTTGGTGAATTCTATCAAGATGTAAATGTTTGTTTTTAGAAAACTGATTCTGTCCGGGAGAGCGGAGAGCTCCATGCTGGTACTGTTTTGTGAGCTTGTCCTAGCCGGGATGAAGCTGGGATGGCAGAGGAGATAGAGGCCTCTGCCTGGAAACCTCATAGCTCTGCAGTTGGCCAGCCTTCTGTATCCATCTCAAGTGGTGCATCTCTGATCATGGTTTTTTTTCTTTTTATGCTGAGCTCTGGGCTGCTTTGCAGATGGCTGATATTGACAACATCACAGGAGAAAGCTTGAAGCCCAGGGCTTGCTTTGCCCTCTCTAGCTCGTAGTACAGTGTTACCTGGGTTGCTGCCTGGTAACGTGGCCTTGCAGTGCTCCACTAGAGAGAGCCGCTGTGCTGGCTCACTCAGGCCACTTAGGGGAGGGGTTGGCATTTAAAAAAACAACAACAACATGTTTTGGGGTGTGGATGAGATGGGTGAAAAGTTTCAGTTGTATGATAGCATTGGTAACCAGACTTACTATGGTGATCACCTTTTATTAGTGTATGCAAAGATGAAATTGTACACTTGAAACTAATATGTTTTATACCAATTTTACTTCAATAAAAGCAAAAGCAAAAAAAGACACACTAGTGTCAGGTATTGTTAAAAGTATTTTCACACGTGCCGGCATGTTCTCCACCACAGTCATGTGCAGTAGGTATCATCACCCTCATATAACGAATGAAGAAACTGAGGCTGTTTCTAAAGAACACAGGTTTGAACATGAGCACTGTAGCTCCCAGACCACTCCTGGAGAGCAGCCCTCCCTGAGGGTCAGCAATCAGGAACCAGCCCCAGATCTAGTTGGTGCAATAGATTAAAAAACTTGAAATAGCAGAAATAATTTTAAGTTAATTATGTTGGTGACAGACGGGTGGACACCCAGGTTTTATCAAAACAAAGTGGACTGCCAGGCAGAACCTAGAGGCTGACTGCACTTTCCAGTCCTAATAACCCCACAAAGTACCTTTAGACCACATTCTCCTTGGGGAGCCTTTTGAGTGGAGATCTTTTGTTTAGTTCACAGCTACTTCTGGTCGAGGCTTAGGGCGGGTGTGGGAGGAGAGGGTGGGCCCTTTGTATGAGAATTCAGGCCAGGGGTGAGGATGCGAGCTCTGCGCTGATGGTGGGTGAATTCCACCAGTGACGTGGGCAGTTGAAACAGGTGGCCTTTCACCCAAGTTCACTCTCATTTTACATGCCTGGTCAGTTCCCACAGTATATTTAAGACAGTTATGATCTTTTTCATTAGGAACGGCTTTACAGTGCCTAAGAACCTGTAGAGCTTGTGGCTATCAGAATACTAAAATGAACCCCCAGAACTCCCATGTGCTTGAGAGAGAGAGCAGGAAGGCCTTCGGCACCTGTGTGCCCACCCCAGGACTTCTTCTCTACAGCTGCCCAAAGCCTGTCTCCCCATGCCCTTGCTTAGTTTGTTTCTAAATTTTTTTTCCTCCATTATCCTGCAAGGAGTTAGTTTTTTAAAAATCTAATGACATTGCCCAGAAACATTTGGCCATTGTATTTACAGTTGTTTTAAGGTTCAATTGCCAAACACTTGATGAACAATTGTATTTGCATTAATACTGAGTCCCTAAGTTTATATTGAAACTTTCCACAAATCCAGTGGAAAGCATTTACCTGGTGGTATCCCCCCTTTTTCACTCCCGGGCATATGTTTTCATTATCTTTGGACTGAATGAGGGGAAAAGTATCAAGTGTCCAGAGCTGCACATAACAGTCCAAGTGACCCATTTCTCATGTTAAGGGCGAGTGGGCAGGGGCAGCTGAGTGTCCCTGGCATGGCTGGTCACCGGGTAGCACTCTGGTGGCTGTGTCTCTCACCTGCGGCCTCACATGTCCTGCCCCAGCCCCAGGAGTGGTACTCTGGCATCCCAGGTGCATTTCAGCTTTCTGGTCTCGCTGCACCACACCTCTGAGGTCACAGAGCAGCTGTCTGTACACAGGGAGCGGGGTCATTCTTGTGAGTGGCTTTAGAGTTGATTGCTGCCTGGACCTCAGCATTTAGCTTGCAAGACAGTCTGCTAAGGATGAAGCAGGCTGCATAGCATCTTCCTCTTCTGGCCAGGGAACTGAGAAGAGGAGCACCCTGCTTCTACTGCATCTTATCTTAGGGTGATAAGCTGTGTTGGTGTCGCCATTAAGAGACAGTGCTGCCAGTGAAATGGACCATCAGAGCAGATGAGTGGCAAGTCCATGCCCCACATCTTCCTAGTTCATACTCTTTGTGAACACGAGTAATACAATTTTACTGTGTGTATTCTGCAATTTTCCTCTTTGACCTGCTGTGTTCCTGAGGTTCTTCAACGTTGACACAGTTGTGGTTCGATGGATTTCGTTGCAGTTTAGAGGCTCTTGTGTCTCCATAAACAGACCTCCCTGTGTTGAGGAGGATCCCTGGCTGGCTTCTAGGGTTTTGCTCTTAAGCATGGTGCCACAGTGACTCCCTCGCCCACAGCCTGTTGGTGGAATAGCATTCTGTGAAGCAAGCAGGTGCTCAGCCTGTAGGGTGGCACCCCAGCCATAGGGATGTGTTCCCAGGTGGTTACCCACATTTGCCTTCTCCTGGACAGCCTCGGGGGCTCCTATTAGATCCACATCATCTTCAACCTTGCCATTAATCATTCTTCTCCAGTGTGACTTGGCGTGTCTCAGCTAGCACAGAAGGGGGAAGTTTCAAAGAATAAGGATGGAGAAAAAAGAAACAAAACTTACTGGTGCATGATCTGACTTCCTAGATAGGAGACCAACAGGACAAGTTAGAGCAGTGAGCCAGATACTTCAGATCAGAGTATAAAATTAGTTCTCTTATTACACCAACAACAGTCAGTTAGGAAATATAATTCTTTTTCTCCTCAGTGCAAGCGAGTTTTTATTCTTTACATTTGACAGGGGAAAGAGGGAAAGGGCCAGCCCATGTGACAGGACATGGTGAGTGAGAAAGGAAGTGAGGGCACAGCAGAGTCAGCCACTGAGTCTTTGCTTTCTGGGGGTGAGGTCCCTGTGGCCCCAGGGCTGAAGTCGCCTGTAGTTCGAGAGCAAGGGGAAGGGGAACCAGGAGAAGGGGAACCAGGAGAAGACAAACTACTCCTTCCTCCTAAATTCAAGATTTCAAACAAAGCTTTGGTGTCTAACAGAGAACATGGAGTTTATATTTGTTTCCTGTTAAACAGTCATGTGGCCACTTTGATAGACATTTCTTACACTTGCACAAAAGCTCTTGAGTGACGTGGAGATACATACATCTTCCCCTGAGTGGTCTCCCAACCTCACTTTCTACAAAGAAGCGCCGCCCGCCCCCCCTTACTTCTCTCTTCCCTAAGATTTGAGATTAAAGTAGGTTTGATCCATGCAAATTCAGCAGTGTGTTTGTCATGAATCATGTCAAGTAACAGTCTTGATTTGGAGTTGGGAACAAGGGATAGAGTGTTTCTAGCTGCTTCAGTACTTCTGCACAAACCTTTTGAGTTGTGGAAATACCCCACAGACTAAAGGTATAGGATGTGTTGGTGAAGATGGAGAACGGAGTAGAATAGGAGTCAAGTTTTTAGTACAGAAGATTTGGTCTGAGATGGGGGAAGGGAACACAAAAGACCCCTGTTTTGAGATGGGGGGTGAGGCACCCTCAAATTTGTGTCTCAGATTGTTTGCCTGGTGCACAGCCTTTTATCTGGCTGCTCTTTGAATACAGTAGGAAGCTTGTAAACAACAAAACCCCAGAAGAACATGAGAAAAGGCCACTGCCTTATATTTACACCAACTAGGTTACCTCATGTTATTTCCAGATCAGTGACTCATGAAGTCCTATGAAGCCCCCACAAATAGTAAGTAGAGGGGCAGACACTGGGGTGACAGAACCCAGCATCAGACATACATCCCTCCATGTGCTCCAGTGTATCCACCCCGTTCCAGCACTAAGAGTCTCAGCTTGTGAACTGAGCCCTTTGTCCTTCAGCTGCCACAACACTGCTGCTGCTGCTGCTGGGGGCAGGTTGCTGATGCCAGACACTAGGAAGAAGCCCTTGCCTGTGGTCTTGAGAAGCCAGGGTGAGAAAGCTCAGCGTTATTAAAGCTTAAGGATTTTGCTTCATGTTCACCTGGAAGCTCGAGCTGGGTGCAGAGGTACCCTTTGAACCCACTCCTTATAGACACACAGGAACCCTGGTGAAGGCTCAGGGAGGTGAAACAAGTCTGTGTCTGGGATCGGAGGTCCGAAACGGGAATCCCTCATCACACGTAGACAGCCCTTACCCAACCATGGCTTCCTCTTGGTGCTGTCACCTGGCCCTGCCTCTCCTGACCTGTCTACACCACGTTTCCTGCTCAAACTGATTTCCATCCTTCCAGTAGGAGATCATCAAGTCATGGGGCAACAGTTAGAACCTTGTCTCCTGTGGAGCATTGATGGTAGAGAATGCTCTGCTCGAGACTGAAATACACAATGGAGCATTTCTACAAGGAAAAAGTTAAAATGCAGATGCACACAGCTAGTGCAGCTTGGCATCCTGAGAAAGTGGGCCCCCAGGGAGCAGTAAACAAGTGGTGCTGGCTTCGGTGGAGGGAGAGGGCTAGCAGTCTGCAGCTGTTGCCAGCCGTCTCTTTGCCTGTCCTCAGTCCCATGTCCTATCCCCAGAGCAGGTCAGGAGGAGGCCAGTGGGGGAAGCCCTGCCTCAGCCCTGAGAGCCGGGCTCCCAGAGAGCAGCGGCGTGTCCTGTGGTCTTGTGCTCAGCCTTCTCTGACACGGGAAGTGTTATTACCACATAGCCTTCCACAGGAAAACACTTCCACATCCTGGCCACTTGCAAAAGCTGGAAATTTGGGAGTGGAGACCAAGAGGTATGCAGGTTCTAGAGGGATTTCCCCCACGCCCACGAGCACTTGCCCAGAGCCTTCTTCCTCTGTCTCAGCCCTCCCCTGCCAAGAAGGAAGTGGGTGGGTGCCGTGGACCCTGCCTGAGGTCCATGGCAGTGCCCCTGCCCACCGTTTCCCTGCTTCTGCCACTTTGCTCCGCAAAGCTTGGATTGCAGAAAGATAGCCCCACCTACCGTGGCTGCTTTCAGCCCCCTGGTGCCTTTCACTCCACCTGCAGAACACCTACCAGGACTGGTGACTGGAGAGACTCCACGCCCTTGGGGGACTTCTCAAAGGTCAGCTCCACTGCTTTGCCCTCCTTCAAGTTCCATAAGCCCTCTGTGTACAGCTCACTCTAGGGCTTAGAGACATCCACGTGGAGGTGAGGTATGACCCCAGGGGCCGTGGATGGGAAGCTGAACCTGGCGCATAGTGACCCACTTTGAGTTGCCAGTACTGCACAGCAACTCCCCTGGCGCCTTGGCACAGCCACCTGCAAACATCTGGTCGGACAGAGAACCAAGATCCCTGGTCCAGTGGCTGTTGGACCCAGAGAAGTCCAGAGGCCAAAGTGTTGTTCTTATAATACAGTTTACAGTAGTGAAAGACAAACCGTAAGGTACAGAGAATAAATCCTAAGCCAGGTGTGACCTGTATGTAGAAAATGTATTCGAGGATACTGATGAGGACTCAAGCAGGTGGAGACATTCTGTTCATGGAAAGGATGATGTGTCCCAGAGCAGCTCAGAGAGAGGGCTCAGGGGATTCCACTCAAAGTCCAGCAGGGCCCTCCTCCCACGAAACAGGCTGACAGATTTGAAGAGCAGTGAAGGGCCAGGTTGACCGAGATGTAAATGCCACACACTCATCCAGCACCCAGATGGCAGCTTCTAATATCACTCCCCACCAAGAGGAGCCCAGATTCCAGGGTGAGGCAGGAAGAGGGAAGGTGAGTCTGAAGAATGGGGCTAAAAGGAGAGACGTGCTTAGCCTCTAACAGGTACTCTGGCAGGAGTCCTGAGGACACAGGAACGAGCTTGTAGTGGCTTCCATTAAAGCCTCAGCGTGAATAACGGATTATAATATGTGGAAGGGACTCTCAGCACTTCTATTCAACATAGTTCTTTTGGACCAAAAAAAAAGGTATCTAAATTGGTAAGGAAGAGGTAAAATTGTCTTTGTGTGCAGATAGGTGTATAGAAAACCCTGTGTACCGACTCCACACACAAACTACCAGAACTGATAATGAATTCATCAAGGTAGCAGGGTACAAGTGTAACATACAGAAATCTATTTCATTTCTTTACACTAACAATGAAATAACACAAGGGGAAGGTAAAAAGACAGTCCTTTTAAAAACTATCAAGTAATATAAAATACTTAGGAATAAACCTAAGCGAGGAGGGTGAAAGACATATACACTGAGAATGATAGAACATTGATAAAGGAAATGGAAGATGATTTAAAGAGATGGAAAGATACACCGTGCTTTTGGATTGGAAGAATGAATAGTGTTTAAATGGCCATACTGCTTAAAGCAATCTACAGAGTGGATGTGACCCCTGTCAAATTAACCATGACATTCTTCACAGAACTAGAACAAATAATCCTAAAATTTATGTGACACATGGAAGAGGGGAGAATTCATGAATCCACAGTGCTCTGCACACCTACACACACAATCCTAAGATTTATGTGACACATGGAAGAGGGGAGAGTTCATGAGTCTACAGTGCTCTACACACAACTCACATGTGCAAAGTTAAGCTCCACAGAGGGGCAGAAGGGACAATCAAATGGAAACTCGCCACTTTGTGGACACTGTTTTGTTACTTAATTGGTTTAAAGGGTAATCAGATGGATGCAAACATATCAGATTGGTACAAAAGTAAATGGCTGCCTACCATGAATTTTAAATCATTATAACTCGGTTCAAGGACATCTTTATTAATCAAAACAGGAACCATTAAACAATGACCACATTGTTGCAAACAAGAAATAAGTGTGTTTATTCAAATCTGTCCAAGATTCGACCAACGTTTGGAAAGTGTCTTCTGTCTCCTGCTGGTTGTGGAAGCATTTTGCTTGCAAAAGAAAGCTGTTGAGATGCTTGAAGAAGTGGTAGTTGGTTGACACGAGATCAGGTGAATATGGTGGGTGAGGCAAAACTTGATAGCCCAGTTCAACTTTTGAACAAGAGTTGGTTACATGAGGTGCAGTTGGGCACGTGGAGAATTGGACCCATTCTGTTGACCAACACAGTCATTGCAGTTTTCGGTGCATCTCATCAATTGGCTGAGCATACTTCTCAGATGTAATGGTTTCACTGGGATTCAGAAAGTTGTAGTGGGTTAGACGGGCAGCGGACCACCGAACAGTGACCATGACCTTTTTTTGGTGCACTTTTGGCTTTGAGAAGTGCTCTGAAACTTCTGTTTCTTCTCAGTCCAACCACTGAGCTAGTTGTCGCTGGTTGTGGTATAAAATCCACTTTGCATCGCATGTCATAATCCGATTGAGAAGTGATTCATTGTTATGTAGAATAAGAGAAGGTGACATTTCAGAACAGCAATTTTTTAAAAAATTTTCGGTCAGCTAATGAGGCACCTACTTAGCAAGCCTTTTCACCTTTCCAGTTTGCTTCAAATGCCAAACAACCATGGAATGGTTGACATTGAGTTCTTTGGCAACTTCTCGTGTACTTTTAAGAGGATCAGCTTCAATGATGTTCTGAGTTTGTCATTGTCAACTTCTGATGGCCAGCCACTACGCTCATCTTCAAGGCTCTCGTCTCCTTTGCAAAACTTCTCATACATTCATTAGCAGTTCCTGGATCAAATGTGATGATGTTGCAAGTTGTCTGCTGCTTTCCAGCCTATTTTGAACTCAAATAAGATTGATTGAATTTGTTTTTTGTCTAGCATCATTTCCATGGTCTAAAATAAATGTAAAATAAACAGCAAGTAATAAGTCATTAGCAAAAAAACATAAAGCGAGAAATGCACATTAAAATGATGTGTAGCATAACCACATTGAAGAATGTATACCAATATTAAGCGGCCAAGTTCAACAATGCAAAACCACAATTTTACACCAACCTGATACAAGTTCAAATATTGACACTACCCTCAAAGCTTCATCAACAGGTTATTTTTTTTCCCTCACAGGTTACATATTAATAATAAAGAAGGGAATTCCCTGGTGGTCCACTGGTTAAGACTCTGCACTTTCAAAGAATTTTTAAAAAGAGAAGAAAAAAAAAAGACTCTGCACTTTCACTGCCTAGGACCCAGGTTCAGAACCTGGTGAGGGAACTAAGAGCCCACATGCCCTGCAGCACAGCCAGAATAACTTACAGTAGCAAAGAAAAAAGTACTTTTTGTTGGAGAAATCTGGCAGATTTCCATCTGTCAAGTGATTAGAACCAGCAATCACGCAAATCCAAAATTGAGGACCATTCAAAATTGACCTGAACCCTTCAAAAATTTCTCTTTGCTGGAAGATTAAAAAACTGTCCTAGACGTAACCATGACGACGACATGGCGGTGCCTGGCCCTAGGTTGTTCCCTAGGCAGGGGACTTCTGTGAGGGACATTACTGGGACGTGCAGTGTGAGTGTGGGCTGTCTGCTGTGCCACCACACTCCAGGCACAGAATGACCCTCGTGGGCTCAGGCTGCTGACTTCAACGGAGGAGGTGTTATGGACAGTGAGGGAGGCCTTGTGAACACATGTGACTGAGGTTGCTGCCTCCCCTTACCCCAAAATCCACTTCGGATGGCTCAGGTGACTTCAGTGTGAAGAGAAGACTTAAAACATTCTGTTTTGTTTTTTTTTTAATCAGCGTCACTGAGAGGAATCAAACTGCATGTGTTTTGAGTGTGGTGATTTGAGAATTTTACCACGCGTGTCCTCTCAAGAAACCATTGCCATAATCACGGTGACAGAATATCCGTTGCTCTTCAAAGTTTGTTGGGTCCTTTTGTGCTTCCTCTACCCCCGCCTTCTGTCATCTGCTTGTCGCTATAGGTTGATTTCCATTTTCTAGAGCTTCCTGTGCAAGGAGTAGTACTGTGTGTACTTTCGTTTGAGAATTTGTGTGTATGTCAATGGTTACTCCTTTTTATTGCTGAGAATTATTACCTTGGGTGCCTAGTTTCTTTATCCATGCACCTGTTCATGGGCACTTGGATTTGTTCCAGGTGTCAGGCACTCCAAACAAAGCTGCTGTGAACTTTCCTGTAGATATTTATATGGATGTTCATTTCCTTTTCCTCCTGGGTAAGTGACTAGGAATGGAATGGCTGAACCAGAAGTAGTGAATGTTTTTTCTCTTTGAAGAAACTGCCAGACTGCTTGTACTTATGTTCCCACCAACAGCATACAAGGGCTTTGTTGGTTCATGTCTTTCAAATAACTTGTTTGTTTCACCTCAGTTACTGAATGTATTGGCATAAAGCTGTTTATATTTCCCCATGTTTGTGTATGCTCAGTCATTTCTGACTCTTTGTGACCCCATGGACTATAGCCCCCCAGGCTCCTCTGTCCATGGGGTTTTCAAAACCCTGGCAAGAATACTAGAGTGGGTTGCCATTTCCTCCTCCAGGAGATCTTCCCAACCCAAGGATTGAACCCACGTTTCCTGTGTCTCCTGCATTGGCAGGTGGAATCTTTACCATTGAGCCACCTGGGAAGCCTGAATCTAGTGATGTTGCCTCTCATTCGTGTTTGTTTTGTTTTGTTTGTTTTTCATTTTGTTTTGTTTTTGGTTGTGCCATGCAGCTTGTGAGATCTTGGGTCCCAGACCAGGGATAGAATCTGGCCCCTCAACAGTGAAAGCACGGCGTGCTAACCAGTGAACCTCCAGGGAATTCCGTCATTCTTGCTGTTGGTAATTTTGTGTCTTCTGTTTTTCCCCCGTCAGTCTCATTAGAGGTTTATCAACAGGCTGCTCAGAGGACCAGCTTTGGTCTCAGTCATTTTCTCTGTCGTTTCTCAGTTTTCTGCTTCTTCAGTTTCTGCTGTGATCTTTTATTTCACTTCTGACTGCTTAGGGTTTAACTCTTTTCTTAAGGTAGAAGCTGAGATCATTGATGTGTTTTCTGTAGTATAGGCATTTAGTGGCTATCAAGTTTCCCCCTACCATAGCAATATCTCAAATCCTGATGAGTTTTCTTTTTCCTGTAGCTCAAAATGCTAATATTACCCTTTTGATGTCTTTCTTGATCCATAAATTATTTTGAACTGTATTACTTAGCTTCCAGATATTTGAGGATTTTTTTCTACAGGACTGTTATTTATTTCTAATGAGTTCCCCTGTTTTCTGAGAATATATGTTGTATAACTTGAATCCTTTTAACTTTATTGAAGCCTGCTTTCTGACAAGAATGTGATGTGTCTTGATAAATGCCCTGTGATACCTGGAAAAAAAAACCTTGTCCTGCTGCTGTGAGGGGTGACTGACATCTCTGGTCAGGTTGTGGGTGTCTCTCTCCTTGCAGTGTTGCTTCGTGTGTTTTGAAGCTCTGTTGTTAGCTGTTCGAGCACTTACAATATATGTTTTCTTGATCAGCTGATGCCTTTATCACTGTGAGATGCCTGATAATATCCCTGGAAATACTCTTCTGCACAAGTCTACCGTGTCTGATGCTGACACAGCCCTTCTGCTTTCTCATCGATGTGGTGTGGTGCACTGTCCTCCTTGTGGCCTAGTTATATCTGAAGAGTGTTTGGTGTGGATCCTTTCTTTTCTGTCTAGTCTGAGAAAGTGTGCCTTAACTGTGGGGTTTACATTCAGTGTGATGAATGACAGGATTGGCTTCGCTGTTATTTTTGTGTCATCTGGTCTTCAGTTTCCCTCCTTTTTAACCTTATTTTGATTTTTTTTTTTAACATTTCTAAATGATTTTTCTTGTGATGATGTCCTTTGTTGAATTCTTTCACTATCTTTGTGTTGTTACTTTAGTGGTTCAGTTAAGGTCTGTCATCTCTTTAGCAGGATGCAGAGGAACCTGACCTCATGGACTCCTGCCTGCCTGTGTGATAGTGTCATATGCTTATATTTGCATGTTGTAAATGCTGCGATGCATTGTTATTTTTGTTTAAGCAGTCATGTCTTAATTAGTTTTTTGTTTTTTTGCTGCTCTGGGTCTGTGTTGCTTTGCGTGGGCTTTCTCTAGTCGAGGTGAGCGGGAGCTACTCTTCATTGCCGTGCGTGGGCTTCTCATTGTGGTGCTTCTCTTGTCGTGGAGCATAGGCTCTAGGCACACAGGCATCAGTAGCAGCAGAATTTTTGGCTCAGTGGTTACGGCGGGTGAGTTCCAGGGCACTTGAGCTTCAGGAGTTGTGGCGTGCAGTCTCGGTAGTTGCGACCCTGGGCCCTAGAGCGTGGGCTCAGTGGTTGTGGCGCACGGGGCTTAGTTGCTCCACGGCAGGTGGAATCCTCCTGGAGCAGGGATAGAACCTGTGTCCCCTGCGTTGGCAGGTGGATTCTTAACCACTCTGCCACCAAGGAAGTCCCATAAACAGTCATACTTTTTAAATTTAAATAATTTTTTATGTACTTATGTTGTTATTTTCAGTGCTTTTCATTCCTTTTGTAGCCCCACACTTCCATGTGGCATCGTTTGCCTCCTGCCTGAAGGACATCCTATAGCATGTCACAGTGCTGGTGATTGATTCATCACCCATTTTATATCTGAAAATACCTTCATTTTGTCTCTGATGAGGTGTTTTTCGGCAGATTGCCAGTTCGTTTCTCAGTTCTTGGAAGATGCTCACCCGCTGAGCTGCATTCTCTGGCTGCTTTCAAGGTGCTCTGCTTATCACTAGTGAGCAACTGACTGTCAGGCACGTTAGTGTTGTGTTGTTTATGGCTCTTGTGCTTGGGGCCCCGCTGAGCTTCTGTGTTCATGGTAGGCCACAAGCTTTTGTCACATTATGCCTTATAACCTGTGGACCTTTTTAAGTTTGTTCTCATGTCACGTGTAAAATGTATTTTTAAAATATTGTAAAAATGAAAAGTTGCCCTGTTGATATCAAAATCAAAGTATTTAGCATCTTATAGTGCCAAAAAGGAATGCAGTACTCAAAATAAACAGCCTGCAGTGATGGGGTGTTAAACGGCCCCAGGAGCTGCTCACTGAGAAACAGGCAAGGCTGGGATGCTTGGAGCAACAGAATAAGTGATACAGTGTTGGAGTACAGACCAAAGTATAACACAGACACTAGTGGGCTTATCCTGATGGGAAAAAATAGTGAATAAGTAAATGAGGAGAAGAGACACATCTGTGTGGAAGCATTCTGAGTCATCTATATAATATATATATATATATATATGCTCTGCCCTCTGGGAAGGGGGCCCAAAACCCCCTCTTAAGTGTGGGCCATGTGTAGTGACATCCCCGCAGGGAGAACGGGATGGGTAGGGGGGGAATAGAAACTCCCCAGTGGAGACACATGACAGATAGCCCTCAGCCAGGTGACCAGGGGCACAGCCACGGTGAGGAGTCATGCTGAGAGCATGGCCCTGCGGGACGTGATGAGAAGGGTACTTTCCCTCTGTGGCCTTCCTCCCCAGACCCACAAGCCCAGACTAATAACGAGAAAAATATCCGACAGGCCAGCAGAGGGACAGTCTGTCATCCCTGCCCAGCCCTGCTCCAAACCATCTGGGTCGTTCAGACCAGGAAAGTCTGAGAGACCCTCCCAGCCAAGAGCAGCTGAAGGAGACATGCCGACTACTCGTCCTGTGAGGTCGGGACAGGTCCTGGAGCAGCCCGAGGGCGTGAGGTTAAAACCTGAGGAAGCCTGAGTAGTATACACTTTAGTTCATGACAGTGTATCAGCATTGGGTCATTAACTGTGACACCTTACCACACTGGTGCGGGATGTCAGTCGTAGGGAGACTGGAACCCGGTTGTGGGAGCCAGCGGGGATCTTCCTCCTGAGCCCCTCACTCCACCCCCACTGTGAAGCTGGCCTTCTAGCCTCTCCCCACGTCACTCCTCACTGCTCCTGCCCAGCCGCCCCCCATCAGCATCACAAGCACGGGCGTCCTCAGTGCAGGTGCGTGGAGGCGGACTGACGCAGACTCTCTTGCAGTGGGCATCCCCACCATCCGGTGGTGCGGGGCTGAGGGGGACTACAACGTCATGGTGATGGAACTGTTGGGACCCAGCCTGGAAGACCTCTTCAACTTTTGCTCTAGGAAGTTCAGTCTCAAAACTGTCCTACTCCTTGCTGACCAAATGGTAAGACTTCATTTTTCTCCACTGAAGGGCAGCCCACGTGCTCAGCACATGCTTGGTTTGATTCATCATCTGATGAGGCCTTCAGGGTTGTTTGCTTCCTTTTTGTGCCATGCGTGCATACGGAGGAAACAGAAGCTTGTTAACTGTGCAAGAGATAGTGACCCATGGAGGGCAGGGTGTGTTTGCAAGCGGGCCAGGGTTCCCCTTGGTTCCCCCTGCCAGGCTGCGGCCTGGGGTTCAACCTGTCACCCCTGCTTCTCCACCTGCAGATTAGTCGTATTGAATACATACACTCGAAGAACTTCATCCACCGAGATGTGAAGCCGGACAACTTCCTCATGGGGCTGGGTAAGAAGGGCAACCTGGTCTACATCATTGACTTCGGGCTGGCTAAGAAGTACCGGGACGCCCGCACCCACCAGCACATCCCCTACCGCGAGAACAAGAACCTCACCGGGACGGCGCGGTATGCCTCCATCAACACACACCTTGGCATCGGTGAGCCCTCCCACCCTGGCTGTCCTGCAGCCTCTTGGGGGCCCTGAGGGTTGGTTGTGGCACATTGGGTGTGGAGGCTGGCATCAAACCTTCGTAGCAAAGGCTGACATCTGGGCCTGGAGACCTTATCTTTTGGGGCATGGGGGACAGCATGTGCTGGGGCTTCCTAATGGGTGGTAGTGCATCTCTTAACAGCACAGCAGAGTTGCTTCTGCGGAAGCAAAGACTCCAAGTGTCCTTCTCTGGGGCTCTGAGTTTATCCCCAGGCAGCATCTGTGGGGTGTTGCTGTGCATGCTTAGGCATGCCGCCCTGACCTGCTCTCCTCTCTATCCAGAACAATCTCGAAGGGATGACCTGGAGTCTCTGGGCTACGTGCTCATGTACTTCAACCTGGGCTCACTGCCCTGGCAGGGCCTGAAGGCTGCTACCAAGAGGCAGAAGTATGAGAGGATCAGTGAGAAGAAGATGTCCACTCCCATCGAGGTGTTGTGTAAAGGCTACCCTTGTGAGTGTCCGGTGGACAGCGAGCCAGCTGTAGTTCTGTGGGAGGGCAGAGGCCTGTGAGGTCTGGAGGAAGGACCAGGGAAGCCCCCTAAGCATCCTGCACAGTTAGGGAGCTGAGGGCTGGGCTGGTGACCTGCTCTTCGAGTGGCCACATCCTCTGCCCCTAGTGCTCCTCTGCCTTCCTGAGCCATAACTCAGGGAGTTTTCCTTTTGTTTTTCTGAGAGTTCTCCTGGGATAAATGTCTCAGATGAAACTTATGTTATGCTCTGTGGTGCTCAGTTTTCTCATCCTCTTTCCTCGAAGGATTCCTGATGTTTCAGGCTCCAGCTTTCACAGCCTCTCTCTGGGGCCATGGGTGGTCAAGGGTTCTGTGGACAGACACCATTCTGGCTCTCAGTCAGGAATACTGCTGGTTACCTCTGAGTCTTCTGGTGTTTACAGCTGAATTCGCCACGTACCTAAATTTCTGCCGTTCCTTGCGTTTTGACGATAAGCCTGACTACTCATACCTGAGACAGCTCTTCAGGAACTTGTTCCATCGCCAGGGTTTCTCCTATGACTACGTGTTCGATTGGAACATGCTCAAATTTGTAAGTATGCCCCCAGTTCACTGACCACTCAGCGTGGAAGGGGCTTGCCTGTCAGCAGAAGGCCACCAGCTGCCACCATCCCTTTCTGGGAGCTATACGGGGTGGGGCTTCAGGAGGCATGGCTGCCACATGGGGAGCACAGGGGGTTCTGAGAAGCAAAATGCCAGAGGGCAAGCCAAGGAGGCGCCTCAGGGCCACGATGGAGTCTACAGTGCAGGTCTGCCCAGACCAGGGCTCTCATTTGAACTCTGTGGTCCTCAGGATGTTGTGACTGCGCTGGTCTGTGAATTCCTTCTCAAAGGGATGTGACTCCCGCCAGGTGGGGTGAAGACTTTCCCCTCCTCCCCTCACCTGGCTGTGCCTCCCAGGGGTTGGGTGGCCTGGGAGGTGCTGTGTGTTAGGTCTCCATTTGGCCTTGTGAGGAGCTAGACTTAACATTTGATTTCCTTTGTCACCCAGTTTGTTCATTAAGTATGAGCCTGTGTTTTTGTGCATGTGCACTGTCAGGATTCAGGGTGGGATAGGGTAGGAGCTTGGACTTCAATTTGTTTTCTCTAAAACAGGCCACCTGTCTCTAAGTCTGTTGTAGGAGTTTGTTTAATCTCTGACACTACAGCCAGAATCCCATTTTGTTTGTTTTTTTAATTTGCACTTCCTCTTTCATTAAAAATGTGTTCTATGAGCTTAAAACAAAAATTGGCATGTTTCTAGGGTGACAAAATCTGATGGAGGAACAGAACCTCCTCCTCAGAGTGCAAAACAGGAAGCCTTATCCTGTGGCCTCACGGGTGCATGGGTGCTCACACAGGGAGCAGGTGGGGGCAGAGAGCCACAGCCTCCTCAAGCTGGGGCCAGCCCGCAGAGCCAGCCTACCCTGGACCTGGCCTGTGCCATCCTTCCAGACCTCTTTATTAGGATGGCCTTCGAAGGACAACCTTTGGGGGCAGTGCTGCAGGTTACTTGGAGTCTGCACATCAGGGTGCACTTCCTGCCAGAGCCACTTTAACAAACTTTTTGTTCTTACATCATCATCCCTCACAGGGATTCGGCAGACCTCTTCTACAAAGGACCAGACAATAAATGGTTTTATCTTTGCCGTCTGTATGGCATTGTGACCACTCGACTCTGTATTGTGTGTAACTGGAGAGCCGCCAAAGCAGTGCGTCAGTGAGCAGGCATGACTGTGCCAAGAAAACTATTCGCACGAATGAGTGTGGCTGCATTTGGCCCGTGGGCTGCAGTTTGCAGACTCTTGCCTTACGGCACTGGTGATTAGGACATAACCTTTACTAGGACAGGTATCCTGGCGTCACCACTTAAAATCCAGTATCCCTGTGCTTCTGGTTTGATCCTCACTGAAAGTGTCAACTAGCTGTTCTGGGAGCAGCTAGCTTAGCTAAGGCAGTGCCCACTACCTGGCCACCCAGGACAAGCCTGGCTGCCAGCCTCGTCTCATGCGCACCAGCAGGACGTCAGCCTGAGCCAGGCGTCTGGGCTCTGGTTGGACTCTTCAGCTGACCAAATGCGGTCCTTTCTGCCTGTCACACGGGTGCCTTCCCCCAGCTGTCGCCACATTGGGCCACCTCTGACCTAGGCTGGTTCCCATCCCCACGTGGATAATCGCAGAGAAGAGGGCCGCCAAGTGCTGTTGACGGTTGGGTGCTGAGGAGTGATGAGGTGACTGGGGGATGTTTCCTCTGCTGGGAAAGGAGACAAGCCCGGTTCCACCCGCCCTCAGTCGTGGGACGGGTCAAGCGTGTACCTGGAGTGGGGAGCGCCTGACTTGTTAGAGGCTGTAGACTTCGAGGGGGGACTGTTGCACATGCCCCCATGTTTTTTCGAGTGGTGGCCAAGGGCATTAGGTGGTTTTGCACCAAACCCAGTTCAGTTCTGCTGTCACCCTCTTTCCTCCATAGGGAGCCAGCCGGGCAGCTGACGATGCTGAGCGGGAACGCCGGGACCGAGAGGAGCGATTGAGACACTCCCGAAATCCAGCCACCCGCGGCCTCCCTTCCACGGCCTCGGGCCGGCTGAGGGGGACACAGGAGGTGGCTCCTCCCACCCCCCTCACCCCTACCTCACACACTGGTGAGTGGTCCCGGGGCTGCAGCTTATACCCCGGTCCCCGAGCTGCAGGCAGTAGGGGTTCTATTTTGCTCTGGACACTCCAGTGTGTGACCTCATGGGGTCTGGGCGGGTGTGCCTTGTGGGTGAAGCATGTGCGTCCTCGTTCTGTTCATTTCTTACTCCCAAAATTAGACACGCCAGGGAACCACCTGGAATAGCACCTTCCAGAATATCTGTTTCTCAGAAGTTGGCTTGTTGAAGGATTTTATTCCCTGCGAGCTCTGTTGCTTTGCCTTTTGTTCTCATGACACAACATTTAGCCTCTTCCTTGCCTGTTGAGACAGGCATTGTAGGCAGAGGCCCCAGCCACCCTCCCACTAGACGCCTGGCACTGTACTCCCAGGGATCAGCCCGTGGTGCTGGCCTAATCTTAGGGTGCAGTAAGCTGTCCTGTGCCTGAAACTGAGGCAGCTGAAGGTCCTTGTTAGACGTGGTTTTCAAGGAGAGACCCTGTGCTGGAGTGTGGGGCTGCATTCCGAGGCCTCACGCTTGCCCCTGTTTCCCTCTCCTCCAGCGAACACCTCTCCTAGGCCCGTGTCCGGCATGGAAAGAGAGCGGAAAGTGAGTATGCGGCTGCACCGCGGTGCCCCGGTCAACATCTCCTCATCCGACCTCACGGGCCGGCAAGATACCTCCCGCATGTCCACCTCACAGGTACGCGCCCCGTGGGCCGGCCCCTGAGCTCACCCAGGCTGGGTGCTGTGGCCCTCCGACTTCTCCATGTTTGGTCTGATCTTATGGGCTCCAAGCAGAGTGAGGTCATAGTTTCAAAGGCATTCCTTCTTTCCTTCCTTCCCTTTCTTCCCATTTTCGGGTGTTTTAACTGATGGGGTAACGTTGTGCCCCTCGATGCAGCTTGGCCCCTTGGTTGAGAGCCTCCTTGATGAGCTGTGTGGGGTAAGGGCTCTACACCCCTCCCCTCAGGCTATGCTGGGACATGCCACGGGGCTTTCTCTCTCCTGCTGCCCTCCACGTGGCTCCCAGCCCCCCGGGCAGCCTTGGAGCCTTGGCCATCTTCCCTGTGTAGGCTGGTGCTTCCAGCCTGCTCACACCATTTGTTGTAGGCACATCCAGCCTTGGAGACTCTGTCCTCGGTCTTGTTGGCCAGGTGTTCCCCCAGCAGAGTGCCGGGGTGGGGGTGGCAGGGGTGGCATATTGCCGGCCGTCACTGTGCAGTGTCGTGGGCAGAGGCCTTCTAGAGCCCAGTGCTTGGCAGTGTGCTTTGGGGCGAGGGTTCTTGTCTTCTGGTGCCCCTTCTGATGTTTGTCTTCTGTCTGGCGAGGCAAGTGTGCTCAGAGGTGCAGGGCCTGGTCCCAGGGCCCCCTCCCCCCATGTCCTCTTCCCACTGTGGCTTTCCTCGCTGTCCTTCTGTGCTTGCTACCGTGCCTCCCTCAGCAGAGCAGCTCTTTGCCCACATGCGGACGTTTTTCCTCAAGTAGCTTCAGGGCCTCCTTCTGCAATCAGGGCAGTAGGCGTGGACAGGGGTCAGGAACAACCCAAGTGGACCACTTCTGCTTCAGCCAGTGTCCTGTGGGGACTGGGACTACCTCCTGGTGTCTACTCGGTGGGCAGGTGGCGGGTTGAGGAATGTCCAAAACCCGGGTCCCGGCCGTGTGCTGGCGCAGCGGCCCTGTGCTTCACCACGATGCCTCAAGGTTACGCTTTGCGTCCTGCCCTCCTCGGTGCTTGCTGGGCAGTGGGCGTAGATTGTTGGTGAATTTGGTGGGTCGAGCATTTTGTGAGAACTCCCAAAACATCAGTCCTGTGGCATCTAGCCGGTCTTGTGGCAGAGGAACAAGGTGTGCCAAGGCACACTTTAAGCAAGTGAAATCATGTTTTTTGCCAAATTTACTAGTAATTTACTAGCAAGTCTACTAGAAATGGGTTTTTCTTATATGGTAGCTTTCTTTAAGAGACTGAAGATGCAGGTAGTTCAAATTGTGCGGCTCAGTGGGTCAGTAATGAGATTGGGCCTCTTAGGGCTCCCAGCCTCACAGTCATCCTCTGTCACCACAGGGCCCAGAAGGGGCTTAACAGGTTTCTTTCCACAAGCCCTGGAATGCATGAGCTAGCAGTTGGAAGCAGGTCCCTGGAGGTGTTCACCATGCCTGGCCAAGCGGGCCTGGAAGAGGGCTCCAGAACACCTCAGCCAGCAAGGACCAAGGGAGGAGCAGGCTAACTTTTTTAACACAAGAAAACATGTTTTGCTTTGAGGATCATTGAGGGAAGTGGAAGAGGCTGAGAGTCCTGAGAGTGCCAGGCAGTTACGAGTTTTAATCCAGCCTCTTCACCACCTGTGTCCATCTTCATTCAGCCCATGACCCCTGAACATTGACAACACACAGCTCCAAGACCTTTGCTGTAAAGTCGTTCCATCAAAATTGCATGTCTTTGCCCTCTGGTTCTCTCTCTGCTTTCCATCGAAGAAGTGGGCCTGAACAGTGGGGTGGGGGGGGCCAGTCTCTGAAGAGATTCAATTTGTGTGTGTCCCTTCCAAAAGAAGCACCCTAGTCACCCTGGGAGTTTCCTTATGATCTTCATGTTGAGGGCAGCTGGACAGCCCTCTCCTTCAGGTTTTCCTGATCATCCCCCAGGTGCTCTTCCTTAAAAGACTCTGAAAGACTGCTATCCACCAAGGGTGTGATCAGAGTTGCTCCAGCTTTTATGACTCTGTGGCCTCCATTCACACACCCCACCGCGCTACCCCCGCCAACAGATGCAAGCAGGAACAGGGCCAGTGACACATCGATCCCGGGGGCAGCACCACGTGTGCACAGACCAGCCTTTTCTTACCAGCTTCCTCTCCCTCGAGGAGAGGTTGCGCCCTGTGCCAGTGTACCCAGGCCAAGGAGGTAGCTCATCATCAGCATACACGTGCCTGGAGCCACCCGCCTGCTTGGGGGATGGCCCTGCTGACCCTCTCCATCTGGGGGTGGGAGGACATGACACACATGTCCCTTGTCCTGGTCACCACTCCTCACCCCCTTGTCCTTCTCCAGGGACTACAGTCCCCACACCCCCGACCCCAGCCTGCCAATCTGGCCTCTGTTGCTGGAATGTCATGAAGACTGAAAGGCTTCTGGTGGCTGAACCTGTGTGTGATGTTTCTCTTTGTGAGAAGTGTCTTCTTCATCCATGCTGTTAATAGAACATAATACTGACCTGTGGTGCCAGTTTTTTCTTCGGGTGGGCTGACTTGTTTTAATTCCAGCTCTCCAAGTAAGGTCTGCAGCCCTGTCCTTCTCCTTGTGTCAGTGAGAAAATATGTCCAGTCCTTGTGTCACGGGGAGGTGGCGTCCTCTCCACCTCCCGAGCACAAGCCTCAGGAGCTCCTGATGCCAAGACCCTCTGGAGGGGCTGCTGTCTGGGCATCCAGTTCTCTTATTGCTTGAGGAGTTGGGAAGGATCTCCCTCATTGGCCTCCCTGATGGATCCATCCTCAAGGAGCAGCGGCCACGTGTCCAGGGGCCACTCTGGAAAGGTGGGACCCAGTTCCTTGTGTGGTCCCGGGGTCCCCTCGAGCAGCCCCAGCCAGGGGTCCTGGACCTGGTTGAGGCAAGGCAGCACTTGTGGAAACAGGAGGGCCTTACGTGCTGGTCCAGCCAGTGGAACCCTTACCAACAGCTGTCTTTTCCCCCCACCTCAGAATAGCATTCCTTTCGAACATCACGGCAAGTAGCTGCACGTCTCCCCGTCGGAAGGCAGCACTGGGTGAGTGTGCTCACGGCGGGGCTCCTCGGCAGGCGCCGGGCCGGGTGGGAGCTGCCGCCCACTCACCGGCCTGAGGGAGCACGCAGGGGGTCGGGCTTGCATGCCAGGTGCCCCAGGTAGAGCCAGGCCCCGGCCCAGGTCCTCTGCTTACGTGGATTCCAGAGCAGCTGTGGTGGGCTGTCCAGTCTGGGGTAACCCTGAATCCTGTCCATTGGCCTTCGGCCCTCACTGTGGTCTCTAGTCAGGAGCCAGCATGGGGAGCAGGAGCCCAGTCTCGGCTCCAGTGGCCCCAGAAGGCTCAGGGCCTTGTGGTCCCAGGTTGGTCGCCGGATGTGTATTGTATTGTGCTGGCTATGGGGGCCGCGCTTGGTGGGGGCTCTTGCGCTCTTGCTGCGTGAGACACTCCTGATGGTCTCTGCTGTCCTGGCTTTGTCATCTCTCTTCCTTTAGCATTGATTTCTGTCCTCCTCGTTTGCTTTTCTTTTCAAACTTGGTCTCTGCCCAGCATCTTGTCTACACTCTTGTCTGTATTAACCCATCAGCCACAGCCGCCTGCTCCCTGCCATTGGTGCATGGCTGGGCCTCCAAGCCCAGCTCCCCTCTCGGTGGCAACTCTTGTGGCTCCTCCCAGCTGAGGGCTTGCAGCTTCTGTCCACTCGGCACCGCGGGGCAGACCGGCTGTAGTTGTAACGTGACTGCACTCTTGGGGGACATCTTGATGGGAAGTGCTTTTCACGTCTTGCCCCAAGTGGAGTCCCAGTGCCCACTTGGGGCCTGGTCCTCTATTTTGTAACACCAGGCTACTTTCTAGGAAGGGGGCGCTGGGCATCTCTTGCCCGCTTGGACTCCGTCCGGTCTGACTGATCATGAGCTCGCGGCCCCACGGCCTCCTTGCCTGCATGGCTCTTCTTCCTTCCCCGTCTTCCTGTCACTGTTTCTGCTGCACGTGTCCTGGCCTCGAGGGACCTTCCAGAACAGCTGGGGGGCACATGTCCAAAGGGGCTAGGTGCCATCTGTCCCTTCCTCCTCCCGGGGCGCTGTCACTGGTGTTTTGTACTCAAGCCTGACCAGCTCCTCTCCTCTGGCCTCACGCTGACCTTCTCCTGTGCTTTGGCTCCGACAGATTCCCGGTCGGGTGGCGTCCAGTGGTCTGCAGTCTGTCGTGCACCGATGAGAACTCTCCTTTTTGCTGAGGGCAGACAATGCATGGCTGATCTACTCTGTTACTAGTGACACGCCCCCGGTCTAGAACCGAAATGTTAACACCGGGAGCTCTCCAGGCCACCCACCCAGCGACGCCCATGGGGGAAACAAAACACAAACCCAACCGGACAGACTCCAAGCGCTGCCATCGCCAGGGGCTGCACTGAGCCCCCATGAACTCGGTTCTAGCGGGGCTGGGAAGAAAGCAGTGAGACGGTTGCAGAGAGAATCAAACTCCCATCCAAGAGCCTTTCAGTCCCCTCCGTGGTGGCGCACCCGTGTCCCTGCCGAGTCTACTGTAACTACCGATCTACTTGGTTAAGACAGTTTTGTATCATTTTGCTAAAAATTATTGGCTTAAATCTGTGTAAAGAAATCTGTCTTTTTATTGTTTCTTTCATGTCTGTTTTTGCGGTCTTAAAGATGCTGACTTAAAGAATTCTGAAGCAGGTCCTGGTGTGGAGTTTGTGTAGGAGTGAGGCAGGGAGCAGAGCACACGTGGGTTTCTGTGGTCTGCGTCTCGTGGTTTGTTATGTGGTCCACTGTGGAGAAGGGATTTTCTCATCAGAAATTCTATCACGTATATACGCGTGTGTAAGTAACGTGTGTGTCCGTGTGCTGTGTGTCTCGTGACTTCATTAATCTAGTTTTGGCTGTCACGCTCCCTTCCCCACTATAAACTGAAATGCCCGCTCACTGCAGACCCGCTGAGATTCTTGAATCATCAGGGCAGTTAGAAAGCGCTGGCCACACGCACAGGCGCACCGGGTGCTTCCCGACAGAGCAGCCCATGGATCTGACCTTCTCAGACGCAACAAGAAGGAAGCTGAGCCTGAAGACTGCAGAAGCCACGGCTTCGCGTTGTGTTGCCGACCTCTCGGGAGAGGATTTCAAACAGAGACTTGGGCCCCTCCGTGGAGTCATATTTGGTTATGTTGGTGGTGGTTGCCTCAGTGCTTTTGAACTTGGGAGATTTTCTAAATAGGCTGTCAATACTACCAGTGCAGGTTGGCCCCCAGTCTGTGTTAACATCTCTGCTCAAAACCAAGGGCTGTGGTGTCCGCCCTGTGTGCCAGCATTGCCCAGAAAGGCCAGCAGGCCCAAGGGAATCCACTCTGAAGTGCCAAGAAACAGGTGACTCTGACGACCTGATGTCCAGGAAAGTGAAAGATAACACACTTTTGTGACCTTCCCTGGGATGTAGTGATCCCACAGAGGCCAAGAAGCAGAGCAGGGCTGAGTCTCCCCAGAAAGACCCTCCGGGGCAACCGGGCTCCAGGTGGGTTCCTGAGACACTCTCCTCGCTTTGCAGTAGCAGTAACAGAGGCACCAGGTGGTGGTGGCGGCCGGTAGACAGGAGCCTCCGTCTCTGGAAATGAGGTGCAATATATGTGTTCATAGGTACTTTCACATTTCTTCCCATCATTGCCCTGCAGTGTGTTCTGTTTAGAAACAGGCACTGGTAGGAAGCTGGGGACCTGAAAGGTGTCCATGTCTGTGTTTTCCCTTCCTGCCCCCAAAGTCCCAGCACAGGGACGCTGGTCCTAGGATGCCCTGACTGCTGTGTTGATGGCGCAGAATGCAGCTGGTTGCTTCTTTCTGAATCCTGAGCTGGCTACTCTGTAAGTGTTTCGGGGTGTGGACACTTGGCCAGGTGGGGCTGTGTTTCTGGGAGCGTAGGGGGAGCTTGGGTTGGTTGGACTGAGTTGGGGGCTTTCATCGTGGCTTCCTCAGAGGTGGACCTCCCCCTCCTGGAGAGCTGTTAGCAGCTGCAGCCCTGATGTTCTGCATCCAGGTTTTCACCTGGATTGCCAGATGGCATTTTAGAAGTGGACTCCAACCCTGAGTCCTCAGCAGTGTGGTTGTAGACAGTTGTGTCCCCGCCCCCGTCCCCCCATATTTAACTCCCCATCCTGACTTGCAGGAAACATAGTTGGAATGTCTGTATCAACCTGTGTATCAGTGGCCAGTCTCTGAACTGCGCTTTTGTATGACCACTGTATTTGTGTCCTTAACCACCATGTAAATAATAAATTCATGACGACTTCTGCCTTTCTTCCCTGCCCCTGCCATGTGGTCTTTATTTCATCAGTTTTGAGTTTTGATTTGTGTAGATTAACTTTGTGAAACTAATTTTCTGAGACTGGGCATTCATGTCTGTCCTTTGGAAGCCTGTTGCTGTACTTTTGTAAGCTGATCGGGAGCAGGTGGGATGAGCCTCTGAGGCGTGGCAGGGATGTGGCTGAGCTGCTGCCGATGTAGGCCTTGAGCACACACCAGTCCCCTGCTTTAACCACCTCTGTGGGAAGGAGGTGCTGCCACTCACCTTGTTTTCTCTGGGGAGTGAAGAGCATGGTAGTTGGCCCGTAGCTGTGTTGCTACTGCCCGTGGGGGTGCTCATGGTACCCATGAAGGGGCTCCCAGGGGGGCCCCTGCTGGGACCCAGGGGCTTGGACCTGGCAGTCGCCATCCCGGTGTGAGCACCATCCTGCATTCCTCATGCCCCAGGTGCTGTCCCTTCTAGTCAGGCAGTGTCAGAAGGGGGCATCGTCTCTCCAACTGTTGGGCTCATGGCCTCCGCTTCCCTCTGCCCCTGGAGTTGTTGGAGCTCAAGACGCCCCTACCCCTGGGAGCTCCAGATGGAGCTGAGTGAGAAGGTGTGGCCCTGCAGGAAAGTCCCTCCCTATTGAACTGGGACCACAGATGTGTTCCCATAAATGTGTGGTAACTAAGCACCTTGTGGTCCACACCCACTTGTCCTGGAGCTGAGTGTGCCAGCCTCGCGTGTACTATAGGGAAATTCTTGGTGATGGCACCCGCACGCATGGAAAACAGGTGGGGCAGGTGGGTCTCCCACCCGCCACTGGTTTGTGTTTACGCTCACAAGCCAGGTGTGCCACGCTTGTGCCAGATGGTCCCTGAAGATGTGAAAGAGCCTGAGCTCTTCTTTATGGGTTCCCCCTCCTCCCCTCAGCCTGCTGACACTTGGACTCAGCTGAAATGATGATGAGGTGAACCCTGTACCCGCTTCTCGTTCTCCTGCCAGGAGGGAGGTCACAGGCAGAACAGGGACCCTGGCCCCTTTCACTCAGAGCCTGCGTGCCCTGCTCCCCAGCCCCCTCACCACCTCTGTCTTCCCAACATGGAGAACTCTACCGCCTGACCTGCCTGGCAGGCTCCATGCTCAGGAGAGCAAGCTCTGGGTCCAAACCTCCACCTACCACCTGCCCCAGGCCCTGTCACCTCTGAATGGGGTGCTTGGAGCTCCTCCCAGAAGTCCCTGTGTTGGAGGAGGGGACCATGCCCACCCCTGTCGGCTGGGAGCTATGAAAGCAGCACACCCCTTGGCACCACTGTTCGCAAGGTTATTTAGGGTTACAGGGGAGTGTCCTTTGGGGAACCATGAGGGGGCCTTGCAGGTCTAGGCAGCTGCCTCCCAGACTGCCATTGGCAGAATGCTTGGGCAGCCACTGACAGCAGGGTCTGCCTTCCTGCCGGGCTCTCCCAGTGTGGCCTGCACGTGTATACGAGGGTGTTCTCCACACAGGGTGGCAGGTGCCTCAAGTTCTGGCAGGGCTGGGTAGTGCCCCAGGGCACCTGGCTCATGTACCCCCCACTTCTGATTTAGGCTGGTGTGTATGTGTCCTCCAAGGAGCTGCTAAGGGCCTGTGAGAGTGGGCTTAGCACAGGCATCTGTGTCTTCGTGCAAAGCTGGGTGTGAGCCTTCTCTGGTGGGACGTCTGGAGGACTAGGGAGAGCCCTGTCCATTCCAGAGCACTGACCACTCTCCTAACTGCTTTTAGGGCCATTGGCCCTTGGCAGCCACAGCTTCCTGAGGACAGGAAGTTTTCTTCCTCTGTGTCTTGGGCACAGCTGGAAATGTCTGAAACTAGAAAACGAGGCAGACCAAACCATCTGGTTACCCTCTCCTCAGGGTTAGGGTTAGACTGCAGGTCAGTCTCCAATCTGGGCAGAGCCCCTGCATGCTTTAACCAGCTGATGTGGGGGCAGGGGGCCTCAGGTGCACCCTGGGGTGCACGGATCCAGCCCCAGACCAGCCATGGGTCCCACCCCCAGGGGAGGGACTCCCGCACCATCTCAAGTCACTGAATGGTATACCCAGTGTGGCTGTAGAGGGTCCCAGTAGGGAGTGGGGACGAGTGAGGCAGCTTCGGGTGAGAGCAAAGGGTGGGTGGTGTGGAATACAGGGGCCCTGGTCACCCCCACAGCTGGTTCCAAGAGACACAAGAAAACTGAATAACTGGCGACAGCCAGGCCAAGCTCTTGCCAGGAGAGAAGGGGGTGTCATGATGAGAGCTGGGAGGGGGTTGGGGGAGGGGCACAAGCAGGCTGCCCACTCGTGCCCTTTTCTCTGCCCCCCTCCAGTTGAGACCACAGGTGGGGCTGACAAGTTGGGTGCTCGTGGCTCAGCTTTCCCAGAGGCTGGCCCCTGCCTGGCCCACCTTGAACAGGGTGAGGTCAGTGGATGCAGGGCTACCACCTGACCCCTGCAACTGCTAGCGCTGCCCACAGCCCAGGCCCCTGGCGGAGGGGAAGGACAGAAAGGATGAGATGGGGCAGGGTGCTGCAGGCAGGTGCCTGGCTCCCTCAAAGAGCTCAAAGGGCAGATGGAGGAGGGAGCCAGCAGCCCCCTTAGGGCAACACCTCTTGGGGAGTGGGGCCCAGGATGTGAGCTCTTGCTTGCTTTTCGTTTCAGAGGAGCAGGGATGTGGCATCTCTTCGGCTGCACGCGGCCCGCCAGGGTGCCCGCTGCCGTCCCCAGCGCCCTCGACGCACCACCTACTGAGGCGGCCCCAGCGGCCTCTGACCGGGCTCCCAGCCACACAGGCCGCCGCTGGCCACGAGGGCAGGTGGGTGTGAGGTACCCAGGGCAAGGCTGAGCAGGGCTGTTCCAAGAGGACAGGGACCAGATACCAGCCCTGGGCGCTGACCACGTGGGGTGACTGTCGGCTAACCAAGGGGTGAATAAACAAAAGCAGGCAGATCATTTTCTTCAAACACACACCAGTGAACAGAAACCACATGTACATTCCAGCCTAAGTGTCCACATCCCTGCAGCGTGGCCCCTTCCCTGCCGACCACCAGGGTGCTGTGTGAACACGCTGAGCCGTTTGAGGTTCAACAGGACAGGGTCCAGAACGAGCAGTACTTAGAAGGCTGACGTGGCTGACGAGGACCAAAACCACTTTGTAAAAATAAGCAGGCTGTCTTTTGAGAAAGAGATTTGGGGTCAACGGTTAGACCGCTGTCCCTAAGTAAGAGCAGGTTTATCTCAAACCTTTCAGAGGTGAAGGAGGGAGCTTTGTCCACTAAGACGCTCAAAAGAGGGGTGGGCTGGGGCACACGGGAGACCCGGTAGGACAGGGCACTCACGGGCATGTGGGGAGGTCTGTTGTAGCAGTGCCGGCTCCGTAGCTGTCCCCGGCCCCACCCCCTGATTAAAGTCATGTTGTCTCCAAAGCGTGGGTCTCTGGGTCCTTGAGCCCAGCGGTGGGCACTGGGCTCCCTGGGGTCAGCTGGTGGGGTCCCTGGTGCAGACGGCTCATAACCTCGCCGCTTGGCTTCACCACAGATCCACCTCGGAATGACACGTTCCCACCCCGCCACCTCCCCTGAAAAACACTGATCGGGTGATGATGCACTGCCCAGGCAGCCGGCGCGGAGCCGAAGGCCCCGCCCAAGCTGGTCCTGTTTGTGAAATAAATACGAGCGTTGACGATCTCTGTCCGGTTCCCTGCACCCCTGCCGTCCTCCCCGGGCTCAGACGCTCGTTTCCGGGGTGTGAACCACCTCCCCGTTCTTCTCAGGCTCCGTCTTCAGGAACTGCTCCACCTCCCGGGAGTCCACCTTCACATCCTCCGGGGGCTTGTGGCGCTCCTCCTCCGTGGCCATCTCGGGCCTCTTCCTAATGCAGAAGAAGTTACCCAGCACCAGCACGAGGGAGGAGGTCAGCACCTCGGCCCCCGCCAGGATAAACACATACTGGTAGACGTGCGTCGCGTCCAGGAGCTTGCCTGCAGTGCAGGGAGACAGGGTCAGCCTAGGGCTGAAGCTTCCACCGAAACCCCACCCCCAGTCCCAGTCACCAGGACAGCCTGGGACCCTGAAGGCAGCCACCCTCACCACCCACCACCCCACAACCCTGCCCCAGGTAGCACAGGCCCAGAGGCTAAAGCAGAGTGGATCTGACAAGGGTTTAGAGTAGAGCCTTGAGTGGGGGCCCCATCCAAGGCCTCCTGAGGGGTCTGACCCTGCTGCCTGTTGCCACAGTGGCCCTCACAGGAACCATCTGGACCCCAGAAGGACCCTGGGACCCCAGTTCAGGCACCTCCTCACACCAGAACCCTGCCCCCCCACCCCAGGCAGGAAGAGCGAAAGGCCCAAGGTCAGGTGGGAGGTAGAGGGCCTACAGGGTTGGCTGGAGAGACCCAAACCCAGGTGCAGAGACTTGGCAGAGCCTTGGCCACACTGCTCCCACATCCCACCATTATCTTCTCAGCTATCAAAAAATAAAACCCCAGTGTAACAAAAGCCGACCCTGGCCTCAGCTCTGAGTGTCCCCAGGGTGTGGGGACAGTCAGAAAGGAGGACCAGGACTCTATCCTGGAGCCATCGCCACGGCTCAGGCCCATGGACTTCCCACAATGAAACCAAGCGGGTCCTGGGATGTATAAGAGGCTGTGTTCCCCCACTGAGGTCAGCTGCCCATGTGCAGAGGTACATGATAACCTGGCTAGACAAGGCTGGGAGCGGCGGTGGAGGCCTTTCCAGCTAAGAGCTCCCCACAGTGAGTCCACTCCCCAGGAAGAGCAGGTGTGGAAACTGCCCAAGGGCCTAGCTAGGCCCAGGGAGGGGAGGCCGCTCACGCCCCACCCTGCCTCCCGCCAGCACTCACCTCCAGACGGTGGCCCAATGAGCACCGCTATGGCCTCCAGCAGCAGCACGAGGCCAATGGCACTGGAGAACTTCTGGGTGCCCACGATGGCCATGAGCACCTCAAACTGCAGGGCCCCCACCATGCCGTAGGAGATGCCGAAGAAGATGCAGAAGACCACCAACCCACCATAGTCGCTGGCCGTGGACCCCGTGAGGTCGGTGAAGCCATTGAAGAACATGGCGAAGCTGAAGAGGTAGACAGAGTAGGGCCGCACCTTCTTGAGCCCCGTGATGAAGCCAGCGGTGGGCCTCGCAAAGATGTCGATGAAGCCCAGGATGGTGAGCAGGAAGGCCGCCTTGGTGTCGGGCACCCCCAGGTCTTTGGCGTAATTAACCACAAACACGGGTGGTACAAAGAGCCCCAGCACCATGATGGAGGAGGCCAGGGCGTAGATGACGAAGCCACGGTCCCTGAAGACGCTCAGGTCCAACAGCCGCCGAGGCGGCCGCTGGGGTGCAGGCCCTGAACCCAAGCTCTGCCGGGGCGCCTCCAGGGGCCGCATGAGCGCGGCACACACGCAGCAGTTGAGCAGCAGGCCACCCAGGATGAGGAAGCCGCCCCGCCAGCCATAGTGGTCCTGCAGCACCTGCCCCAGCGGGGACAGGGCGCACAGGAACACCGGGCTGCCTGCTGCCGCCAGCCCGTTGGCCATGGGGCGCCGCTTGTTGAAGTAGCGGTTGAGCATGATGAGTGAGGGCTGGAAGTTGAGCGCCAAACCCAAGCCTAGAGGGGAGCAGGCAGGTGAGCACAGGTGTCCCGGCCCAGGTTCTCCCAGGCTCGGGCACCCGCCTGAATGATTCATGTGTGGACCTGAGGCATCCAAGTGAGGGGACTCTGTGTGTTCAGAGCCCCCGTCACCAGCCCACGTGTCCAGGAGAGACAGGGAACAAGGGGCAGATGGGCGCCTGGCAGGGACACCCCACAGCTGGCCTCCCCCAGGAGGCCCTATCTCTTCTGTCAACAGGAACCACTGCCACCCGGCCACTCCACTCCTGGCGGGGCCTCACTCACCAGTAAGGACCCCTGTGGTGAGGTAGAGCTGGATGATGCTTCCACAGAAGGACGCAGACACCATGCCCAGGGACGCCAAGAGGCCACCTGCAAGCATGACTGGCCGGCAGCCAAAGCGATTCACACACACACTGCAGAGTGGGCCTGGAGGGTGAGGGATGGCAGCTAAGGTGCGGGACGGAGGCTGTCCATGCCCAGGGAGACCTGCCCCTCCCCGATGCCCCTTCAGCCCGACGCAGGAGACACAGGGACACCACATTCGCATGTCTTCCTAAGTAAAGCATGGCTCACAAGGAATGGTCCCCACTGGGGGCATCTTTCCTGACTGGTCTGTGCAGGCAGCGAGGATGGCTCTGGGGTCCAGCACAGCTGTGCAGATAGAGCCCTCTGGACAGGGTCTCAGACAGCTTTGGCCGTGCCGACCTGCCCTTGGGAGACCATGGCACCCTCAAGGGCTTCCCACCAACTGCCTCTGGGGCCCAGGGCTGCGGATGCTTCGATGCACCACCCAGCCCCCAGCCCCCAGCCCCCAGGCCTTTTTGCCCAGAAGTGAACTTGGTGAACTCCCAGAGGTGGTCACCTGGCACGACAGCCTCTGCTTACCTGTGCCATAGAGCATGGCCAGCAGGATAGAGGAGATCCAGGCCGTGTCACTGTAGCCTATCCCAAACTCCCGCATGAGTTCCTTGAAGAAGACGCTGACCGCCTTGGGGAAGGCGTAGGAGAAGCCCGTGATGACGAAACAGCCCCAAAGGATGGCCCAGCCCCAGCCCCCATCCGGGGCCTTGATGCCGGTCGGGCCCTCGTCGATCACTGCCCCTCCCATGGCAAGGAGGGCTGATTCCGCGTCCCTGAGAAAGAGGAAGCCAGGCTGACTCAGTTGTCAGTCGCCCAGCTGCAGCCCAACAGCATGGGGACAGAGATGTAGCTGAAGGCGGGCACCCAGACAGGCCACCCGTCCCTTCAGGCCGTAGCCCCCAGCAGGAGCTCTGCTCTGGGCCAGGCCAGCCGCCTGATGTTACCTGAGAGCGCTGCCTCTGCCCCTCACCTGTGCTGGGTGCAGGGCAGCAGGGTGTGGGGTGACCAGAGCTGCGGCTCCTCCTCCCTCTCCCGCGCAGACCTGGCCTGCTCCCACACAACTGGCTCTAAAGGGCAGTGGCTTTTTTGGGCTCAGCCAGGTCTCAGGTTACCTCCTGAGGAGGGCAGACCCCAATGGGGAAGTCAGCCGTGCTCTGGCCTCCCGCCTGACCTTGTGTCGGGAAGCCGCGTGGTTCTAGCCGCCAGCGCCTCAGGCAGTGAAGCCAGGCCTGATGGGGACCTGGGGCTCGGTCTAGGGTGCTGTCCCTCGAGACCTCAGTCTAGATGTGGCCAGCCTTGCTCTCCCACTCCCAGGAGGACAGAGCTTCCCTTTGCTTCCCACCCTGATCACACTACACCAGAAGTGAGAGTCTGGGGCGCACACAAGGCTGTGTTGTGCAGGGACTGCATGGGGGAGCAGACGGGGAGGGCGGGGGTCACTGCTGGCCCCGACTTGTCCCATCCTGTTAGCATCCACCTGCCTCGGGAGCCCGAGGGAGAAGGTGCCTGTCCGGCCGCTGGAGTTTAACTCCTCTGGTGAGGGAACGGTGGGAAGAACACGCTTCCATCCAGCCCACCAGAGCAAACCCTTCCAGCACCCAGGCTGCCCAGTGTAAGCTGGCCACACCCACTGTCAGCCCCAAACCTGCGGAAGCCTGGGGTCAACTTCCCTCTTTTAAACCCCAGGAACTTAGCTCATTTGAGGCCCAGGAACTTGATTTCCACCTGGAGATCCTCCCCTCCGCTCCCATTTTCATCCCCAACCCGTCTCTGATCCTCGCTCCAGACATCCCCAAATCCTAGAGATCAGCCTCACCTGACAGAAGCTGTTCCAAGGACAGAGTGGGCCTCCTCGCTGCAGGCGTAGGGAAGGGAGGGCTTTCCGGATCCAGCCACTCACTGCCCACTGAAGCTCCGTGTCTCCCCACCCGCGGTGAGCTATAAGCCAGCTCCCTGGAGGAGGAAGCCCTGATATGTAGTATCTGCCGATTCCATGGTGTAAATACTCCACCTGCGCGGCGCCCAAGGACCTCCTGACCAGGGGAGCTGCACACGCAGCACTGCCGCCCTCCTATCAGCCCGCCCGCCTGGGTTTCGTAATCTGTCCTGGCTTCACCCCTTGCCCCTTTTCCTCGGATCCTTCTTGACTTGGCACAGCCCTCCAGGTGGCCAGTCCTGCATCGGAGGCTCCACAGAACCTGGAACAGGACTCTGGAGTGAGGACATGGGCCTCTGTGCCCGGCCTGTCTAAGCACAGCTTCAATGTGCAGAGCAAAGGAATGTGGGGAATAAGACCCAACCCCCCACCTCCAGCCTGCCCCCCAGCACCCTGGCCACAGGGGCTGTGCCCTCCAGGGCCCCTGATTCAGTAGTCTGGAGGGATCCGGACTCTGATTCAGTGTGGGGAAGGGGTATCCAGGTTGTGATCCAGCAGTGGAGGGGGATCTTGGGCTTTGATTCGGAGGGTGTCTGGGTGGGGGCAGGGTTAGGGGCTTTGTAGATGATTGCAAGCAGGAGCTGCTGTCTGAGCACCACCCTTTGATGGTTGGACCCCAGGAGCCAGCTGGCTATCAGGGTGATGACAAGGCAGACACAGCCCACTGGAGCAGAACAGCAGCCCTGCCTTCACCCCCAGACTGGGCCAGAGGTCCACCTTCAGAGCCTGTGCTGGTTCTCAGCTGGGCCAGGGCCACAGGCGCCACTGGAAAAACCAAGGGAAGCCCTCACCTCTCCCTGCACTCAGACCCCGGTGCTCGGAAGACACCTGGACTTCAGTGAGAAGGACAGAGGGTGTGTCTGAGGCCAAGAGCCATGCAGCCCTCTGGGGACACAGCCAAAAGGTGCACGGGGGCACCCCAGTCAAGGGAGCCCTCATCCTCCTGCAAATGTGGGCACAGCCCTGTGACCCAGTGCAGCCCCCTGGGTGGCCACCCCTGTATCTGAGGCCACACAGAACCCGGGACAGGACTGGAGGAAAGACAAGGGCCTCTGCGCCCAGATAGTCTGAGCACAGCTTCAGAGTGGCCCACCTCCAGGTTCTCCAGAGCCTTGCCTTGGATCACATGGCCACATGCCTGAGCCTGGTATGGGACAAGTGGACAAATGTCATCCCAAACTCACTGGGTGCCATGGGGGCACTGAACCTCTGCCCTTCCCCTTGTTAGCATTAAGTTTAAAGGGTCTTTAAGGTACGGGCAGCTGAGTGATATTAAAACAAACAAAAAACAACTAAGTATATTCTTAGGAATGTGAATGCTCTACGATGCAATGACACTAAGGCAGAAAACACAGGAATCCTGACCCAGGACTCCGGACAGTGGTCGTGATTGTGGTCACGGGGACACTGAGGGATTGGTTGTCCTCAGTATCCCAGCTTGTTTGGGGTTGTGAGCTTTGTAAAGGAAATCAAATGGATCATGTGGAGGCCAAAGAGGAGAGTGTGTCTGGGGTGAGCAATTAGGAACAGCCGGACACTTATAAACCCACGGTTATAAGACAGGGCCTCCCTCTAAGACCTCCCTGGTTCCACCAGCCAGACCTGGGCCACCAGGGGAATCATGGGCACCACAACCTTTGAAGCCCCATTCTCTGCCCGCCAGGGCTGGGTCTTTCCTGGAGGCCTCCAGGATCTTGAGGAGAAAGAGCATTGGGGAGGGTGAGGAGACAGAGGGACAGGTGCCAAGGTCCAGAGGCAGGAGGGTACAGCGTGTTCCAGGACCTGTAAGGGCCAAGGCTCACACTAGGAGGGGGCCATTTCGAGCGTCTGGATCAAGGTCCTGTATAGTCATCTCTCCCACCATCCCCTGAACACCCCGGAAGTTCTTCTTCAGACACTGCTTTCTCCCGGCTAACCCCCCAGCCCAGCTTGCAGCCACACTGAGATGACCCCCACCCTGTTCCCCCACACCAGATGGTTCTCAAAGGGAGATTTCTAGTGAACTTCAATTTGCAATGGGGGAGGGTGGGCAAGCAGCGGAAGATGATGGAGAGCAGGGGTCTCTAGGTTGGGGGCAAAGGGATTTCACCCAGAAGTGCTCTGTGTATTTATGGCGGGGGTGGGGGGCGGGGTGGGAAAGCTAAGATTTCCAAGAGCAAAATGGCCTCATCAGTGCAGCCCATCCTATGGAGGAGGCAGGCTGGGGCACAGGCTGGCTGATACTCCAAGGGAAACAGGATGGGAGGAGCGGCCCCCTCAGGGACTGATTGGGGAC
This sequence comes from Cervus canadensis, assembly GCF_019320065.1. Classification (NCBI taxonomy): domain Eukaryota; kingdom Metazoa; phylum Chordata; class Mammalia; order Artiodactyla; family Cervidae; genus Cervus; species Cervus canadensis. Next base: position 12,317,611 of record NC_057386.1, on the reverse strand, counting down.
CCTCAGTACAACACAGAGGGAGGTGGCACCAGCACATCTGTTAACACACGCCGGCCGGCTGTCCTTTCAGTGACATTTACTCTCACAGGGAAGCACGCAAACCACGTTCCCAGCCCAGAAATAACCTGCCCTCCAGGCCTCAGAAAGCTGATCTCCCAGGTGGGTGTGTGTGCCTACTTCTGGGTCAGGTGAGGCTCCAGGGGCTGCCCCCAGGTCCTGGCCCAAAGAGACACGTGTACAGAGGTCCCTCGGAATGACCCGTCCCTCGTGCCCTCCCACATCAGTGGCCCCTGCCAGCTGCTGCCTCAGGGGCCCACTGGCTATCTGGGTGAGGGTCCCAGCTGGGGTGAGGCTCCAAACTTCTGCATCACCCCTCTTCCCGTGGCCCCCTTCTCTGCCTACATTCACCAGCTTCGAATGTCCTTGGTGGCGAGAGAGCCTCACCCCCACCCCTACATCTCCACACAAAGAGCCAGTGCAAACCTCATACCAGTGTGTTCCCAACCTGACCCCAGACCCCCACCTCAGAGCCAGCCCTGACCATGTCCCGGTGGCCTCACCACCTTCCAGGCCCCTTCTGCCACTCCATTCCAGCCTCAGGCTTGCTGTCCCTTAGGCTTCTATACTGACAATTCCCTCACCCACCTCGGGTCCTGGGTCTGTGGCCTGTCAGCCTCCAGGGCAGGCCATGAACCGGGGAAGGGGCATTCAGTGTAGGGGGCCTCCAGCCCCAGAGGCTGTGGCCTGTCCCAGGTGCTTAGTTGGTGCACTTTCCAGCCTGGCCAGTTACCTAACTGGACCTCTAGTCCTTGGAGTCCAGCTCCAGGTGGGCGGGGCAAGAAAGGGGCAATTACATTCCTTCCTGACTCTTCCCACACCAGGAGGCTTGAAAGACATGCCTGAGCAACAGGGAAAGAGCCCAGTGAGGCCAGCTCCTGGCTCCTCAGGCCTCAAGGCCCCTGAAGCCCATGGGGGGGTGGCTGTACCCTCAGGAGGAGGGAGGGGCTCCCCTTCTTCTTTTGCCTGCAGCCCCTGTTGTGCAAACAGGTAACCAGAGGATTCAAGACACTCTGATCAGAGTGCCTGTCTCCTTTCTAAGAGGGAGGACAGGACCCATCTCAGCCCTGCCCTCATCGGTGTTTGGAGCTGTGACTGGGGGGAGGTGCCTGGGGCTTTTTCTGGGGAGGTGGGAGCTGGGCAGTGGGTGAAAGTCTGATCCAGGCCTCCTGAGCCTGGCCTGGGCCCTCCACCCCACCTTCTCTGACCACGCACATGCCCAGTGCTCCTGCAAGCTCTCCTGTGGGCTCATGTCTTGTAAGGGCCAGTGGGGTGGAAACAATGGTCTCATTCACCAGACTGGACACTGCCACCCAGGCCAGCCCCTAGCTCTGAGTCATTCTCCACCTCCATCACCCAGTAATGACAAGAAGGCCATTTGAGAGTGGCCCTAGGGATGTTTTTTTGTTTACCTTGTTGGGGGGCCCCCTCCTCTAGAAAGCTCAGAGGGCAATGGGGAGGGGCCTGAAGGTAGCTGAGCAGGTCCAAGCTAACACCCCTCAGGCCTGGACCCAACCCTGCCCAGCCTGGCCCTGCCTGGGCTGCCCATCCACGTGGCCACCTTGTCCCACTCAACTCCCTGCAGCACCCCCAGCCCTAAACTGTCACCTAAGACCAAGGCCCAGAAGGTGATTTCTGTGTCAGCAAGCCCCACCAGCCAGGAAGGGACCCTTCCAGCAAAACTGGGTTCCTAGTTCCCACGACCACCACCTGGGGGCTTTGGAGCAAGTAGAAGGTGGGGGAGTTGGCTGAGGAAGTCAGAACGGTTGGGGAGGGGGAAGTGGAAGCCCGGCCGTCTCCCCCACCCCCACCCCAGGGAGCAGGATGGATGCTCCTTCCTATTTCAGCTTCCGGCTGGGCAGGTGGGAATCCGGCCGACCCTGGGGGGCGCCGGGAGCGGGTTGGGGTGGGAAGAGAGGATGCTCCGGGCGGCCCCGCCCCAGCCCCGCTGCCAGGCAGCGCGCGGGACGTGGGGGACGTGACCGCGCCAAGGGAGGAGCCGCCGCCGTATTGCCTGGAGTAGACGCCCTCCCTGTTCGCTACCGTATTGGCCAGAGCGCAGAGCCAACACTTAAGGCCACCAGGGTCAACGAACCCCTGAGCCGCACTGGGCATCCCAGCGCGCCAAAGGGGACCCCGTTGTTCCCCTCGGGCGGGGCACTCTTCACTGTCCCCGCGTTGGAGCTGGGCCAAGTGGGCGCGGCTCGGCGCTCGAAACATTGACTGAGAACGCTGGGTCTCCGTGACCGGCTTCCTCGCACGGCCCATCGCACAGATGGAGACTGAAGCCGGGAAGTCTGCGCTCGGCTCGCCGAGACGACGCCGGCAGGAGCCCCAGGCCTTATCCGCTCCCGCCCCGCCCCGCCCCTGCGTCCGGGCCCAGTGCCCGATGCGCCCGCGGCCTGATCCCGCCTGATCCGGAGGCGCGTCCAATGGACTGATGGCTCTGCGTGGCTGTCTTCTCCACTGGCTTCCTCCCAGAAGGGCCGCGGGAGGCCCTGGGGTCGCTCTACTGGGCTCCTCACCTCTAAGGGGCGGTACTAGCCCCCTGCACACCTGCTAGGTCCCTGCGAGTCCTGCCCTGGAGCAAGCCAGTCTTGTCCTGTGGACACCACCAGCCAGTGAATGGGACCCTACAGACCCTGCTGCACACGCTCTCCCTGGTCAGTTTCCTGAGAAGCATGAAAGCCTGCCCCTTGTTGCTGCCTTTCAAGCAGAGGTGTCCAGCTGTAGTGAGTGAGAGCTGAGTTGCCTTCTGGGTATCAGGCCCTGCCCAAGGTCACATGGGGTCATTACAGAGCCTGCCTTGGGATCGGGCCTCCCAATGTCCACCCCAGGTACTGACTATACCACAGACTGGGCAGGAAGGTGCCACACCTGTCTGGGCACTGCCGCCGCCACCTTCAGAGCCCCTTGGGGGCAGACCTCCCACCATGGGAGCAACTCCTTAAGCTGAGCCCAAGCCTCAGTCCATCAGTCAAGGGGCTGAGTCCATCCTCCAGGACACACTCCTCCATCTGCCCCCGTCCCTCCCAGCACCCATCTGACAGCCGAAGACTTCCTGGGCCTTCAGAATGAGGCGCTGGACCCCAGAACCCTCCAACCCTCAACTCACCCACTCCTCCTCTTGACTTTGGACAAGCCTCTCTGACCTGGGTTGCATAAAGGCCATGGGTCCGGCTGCCATCTGCTGTCCCACGGACCACTCAGCCTGGCCATGGTCATCACACAGAGTGATCCTGTCGTCCCAAGCACCTCTGGATGTACAGCCTAGTGCCTCTGGGACAGAGAAGCACTTTGGCTCCAAGGGATGTGCCTGCCCCTCACCCAGAATCCAGGCAGCACCCCCGGCCCCTGCCCGGAGGCCATGACCCCCACTACTTCCCTCCCATTCACAGGCCTGCCGGCCACTGGCCTGGGCCAGCATCCAGGTGGGTGAGTTGTCAACCCACTTTTCAGATAAATAAACCAAGGTCCCTGAGGCCCCACCTGGTTTTCCCAGAGCTCAGGGCCTGGGAGCGGGGGTGAAGTGAGCTCGGGGAGTTCAGTCTGATCCCGGAGCGGGTTCCCCATCTCTCTGCCCAGGGTCTCGATCAGAACCCATTGCCTGAGGGCAAGTGTGGCTTGGTGAGTGTTTAGGGCGGCGGCGAGAACAGGAAGGAGGTGAGCCCTCGGGCACCACCACCCCACCCCACCCCACCCCCCCGGCCGGGAGAATATGTGTTCCCGGTTTCCCCCCCGGGAAGGGGGCCCGGGCCAGGCGTTAGCTCCACCAAATATAGCCAGCGCGCCCAGGCCGTACGCAGCGAAATGAGCTATTTATACCCGGAACCCGCTCGTCCGCCCCACAGAGCCGCCTCTTGGCGGTGCCCAGCCCCCGAGGGTCGCTCGACGGAGGGGCGCCCGGAGGAGCCGGGGAAGTCGAGGTCGGGCAACCCAGGTCTGAGGGCTCAAAGGGGTGCAGCTGGCTCCCTGGGCTCCTCAGTGAGGGCCGCCGGAGGTGGGGGGCTCGTATGTGCCCGGCGTGCCCATGAACCAGAAGGGTGAAAGGCAAAAAGCGCGGACCCCCAGGTCGCCCCCAGGCCGGACTCAGACTCAGCCCCGGGGCGGCTGGGAGAGTCCCGATCCCCGAGCCGCGGAGCATCGGGCCATGCCTACCTGCTGCCGCTCGGTCGCCGCGCGCCTCTGCCCGCCTCGCTGCCAGGCGCCGCGCCGGGGGCGACTCAGTGCTCCGGCCGCTCGCGCGGCACTTCCCCAGTGCACGTCACCGCCGCCTGGCGCCGCCCCGCCGGGACCCCGCGGGAGGGGCGACCCAGTGCTCCCCGACGGCGCAGACTGCGGCGCGGGCTGAGCCTTCTCGCCGGATCAGTCCCGCTGCCCCGCGCCCTCAGACCGGCCCCCCAGCCTCGCCAACCCCTGGCACTGAGCTGGGAGTTCTGGCCCGCAGCCCCCCTCCCGCCCGTTCGTCTCCCACTCTCTGCGCTCTCGCCTCTCTCTGCCGGTGCTGGTACCGAGCGCGACTGGGTCCCGCGTTCTCCGAGGCACCGACCCCTGTCGCCCCCGTCGCCTGGGGGCCGCGCGCGCACCCAGCCACACCCCACGCCACCAAGTGCACGCGGAACCCGTGGGACTCTCGCCTCTCAACTCAGCTCTGGGACTTTTCAGGGCACCCTAGCCAAGCCCCCTGGGATCTGCGCCCCCACCCAAACCTCTGCTTTCTCCAGGGCGGGCGGCGCCCCTTTTCCTGGGCTGGGGAGGAGGGAGAAGGCGAACATCGCCCGTCCCCCTACCCCGCCTGGGTGATCTTGGTCAAAGATGTCATCCTCTCTGACTTCCGTTTCCCCTGTGGAGCCAAATACAACCGCTACCCCTCCTCTTGAGCTCCCAGAACCTGGCTGTGCTGGGGGATGGTGGAGCCCCAGGGAGTGTTCCCCATCCCCATACTCCACAGACCCTCACCTAAGGGGAGATTTAATCGCAGCTGGTCCTAGGCAAGGTGCTTCAAACCCGGGTTTTCTCATCTGCAACATGGAAAGAACTAAGGTTTAAAGAGGAACCAGAGTGTGGCCACTGGTGTCCTGGGCCCAGGACACCACTTGGTGACTGGTTTCAAGTCACAGGACACTTTCCACCGAGACCCCCCCAAGTGTTCGGGGACTTCAATGACACCAAGCAATGGTGTCTGTGGGGTTTATCTCAAAGATTTCTGTTCATCCCAGACAGGGTGACAGAGTGAGCATCCCTGTGTGCCATCCTCTGGAGACTTACCCCCTCCAGAGGCCAGTGGGGTGGCTCACCCACCTTGGCACAGTAAAGAGGGGTGGGCAGAGGGTGGTGTGGGCCTTCTAGCCCAGAGTTCACCATCCAACCACTCTTTCAGAGAGACCAAGTCCACTGAGGACTTCTGATCTTTTTTTTTCCGAATGCTGGGAGACCACCCCACCACCATCCCCTGTCCAAAGAGCCCTGGCAATCACAGAGGCTGGGCCAGGTGCCACTGCCACCCTGGCCTGGGGCCCAACCACCCTCACCCCCACATGCTAGAGAGGTTGCCACATAGGCATGCGTATACAAGACAGCAGGGAGCCCAGCCCAAGCCCTCCTGCAGCAGCTCTGCCTAGCCCTGCCAGGAGAAGCCCCACTGAGTTGGCCTGGACCCTGGGTGTCTGTAGGGGCCCTTGGGAAGGAATGGGGTCCCCATAGGGTCTCAGGTGATACCCCCATTTGCCTGTACCAACCAACAACGATCACTGGCTTCCTCACAGCTGGAGGTAGAAGGTACACCAACCTGGGAGGGCATCCGTGGGGGTGCAGGGCAGAGCTACAGAAGAGAATCCCACCCCTGTACTGAGACTTCCAACCTCTGGGGTGGGGCATCTCCCTGCTCTGCCTCAGATCATTTAGACCCACACCCTGCCCTCACCTAGATGCCCTACCCCATCTTCATAAGACTTGGGAGCTGATGCCCCACCACCACCACAGGGACCAGAGCCCCAGGCCTACAGCCCCCAACCCCCGACTCCTGCCCCCAAATGGAAGAGCTCAGAGTGGCCAACGAGGGGAGACAGATGTGGGGTGGCTGGGGTCTTCCTGACTGTTCCCGGCGCCCCTTAGACTAGGACTGGGGAGGCCCCTTCTCTGAACTCTGTGACTGGGGAGGTCCCCCACCCAGTGATCTGAGAGAGTCCCTGGGGTCCACCCCGGGTCCATCTGGGAGGGCTGGGGATGGTTATCCAGGGACACTGTGATCCTGCAGGAGCCCCTAGGAGGGAGAGAACAGTTTCTCAGACCCAGGGCCCCTCAGACATGGTCTCCCATGGGAGACCAGAGGGGAAAGGGGGGGCAGGCTGATCAGGCACCTGCTTACCAGCCCCCGCCCCCTCCCCGCTAGCAGTAGAGGGATTGTCTCACCGAGAGGTTGGAAGTCCCCCTAGCTTTGACTGGGGATGTGAAGGAAGACCGAAGCGGGGTGGCAGAGTGATGGCTGCTGTGTGTGGCTCTGCATGGGAAACCAATCTGCTGCCAGTCAGCAGAAAGGCAGAGCAGACTCCCCCCAGGTCCTCCCCTGGACCGGGGCCCTGCAACAGAGGGCCAGGAACCTCCGCCACCTGAGACCCTCGGCCTTCCAAGCCCCGACCTCCCCCTGGGTGCTTCAGGCTTCTTTCCAGGGCCAGGAGCCCTAAGCGCAGGAGGGAAGGAGTGGGCGCCATTCTGTGGTGCAGGGCAGGCGCGGAAAAGGCCAGCGCAACCCACCCCAGGCCTGGCTGCAGTGCCTGGTCCCCCACAGGTGCCCTGGGCAAGCCCCCACCCCAGGCTGCCCCTTTATGAGAAAGGAGTGGGTGGAAAGGGAAGCGGGTGGGTGACCTGGGGAGGTGCAGCTGCTCCTGGCGAGGTGGGGGGACGCTCTCCTTCATGACCCAACCTGCTCCTGGCCCTGTCCTCTCCCGCGGCCCACCACGCCCCTTGCCAGTGCCCCCACCTGCCCCGTTTCCTGGATTCTAATTCTTCCAGTTGTTCCAAATCACAGCTGCAGGTCCCATCAGGCCCTGGAACATGCACTGAGGAGCATCCAGGGCTGCCTGCACCCCCTCCCCAGCCGCTGCAGCTCCTGGGGGGTGGGCTGCGCTCCACCGTCCCCAAGGGGAGAAGAAGTCTGCCAGGCCCATCCTCATCCCGGAGTCTGAGCTCCAGTGGGTGGGAACCAGGCTCCACTGTGCCACTATCACCGAAAATGATCTTTGAAACCTGGAGAGACTTCTGAGGGTCTTAGCAGCAGCACCCCCAGGGAGGGTGTGGGACAGGCCTCCTGCTCCTACACAGAGCCTGACTGTAGGCGAGGGGAAGCCTTCCTGGGCTCAATGAGGCCATGCAGATGGCCCATCCTTGAGCCCTGGGTGCACCCCACCTGACTCCAGGCCACACCCAGTCCATTTGTCCTGCCCCAGGCCTGCCTGTGCCACCCAGCACTTGCTGCCACCACCCTGTGGTCAGGATCGGGGCCAGTGCAGGCTGGGTCAGTTGAAGAAAGCCAAGTCATGGGACAGGCTTGATGGCTGAGCTAGGGCACCCTGCTGTGGGGTCTAGCTCCTGTACCCCACCGTTCTTAGGGACCTGGAGACAGGACTGTCACAGCCGGTCCTCACTCAGAGCACCCCTGGGCTACACCTTCCACAATGCAGGGTGGGGAGCCCGCCTTTCCAGAAGACTCGAGGCCAGTGGTGCACGGGCCCCTCCTTGAGACAGGCCATTCCCCTTCCTCTTTGCTTGCCTCTCGGCTTTTTCTCAGAACAAGAGCCCTGAAAAATTAACCTATTGACCACTTGGCTGGCCCAGGCTGTGGGCAGAGATAGAAACAGGCTGCAGAGGCCAGACCCCTGCCCAGTCCAGCCCTGATTCACCTGTCCTCCCCACCCAGTGTTGGGCCTGGGAGGTGAGGGTTTGGGTAAGGTTTGGAGGTGTCTGTTGGGGTGGGAACAGCTGATTTACTGGAAAAGACCCTGATGCTGGAAAAAACAGAAGGCTAAAGGAGAAGAGGGCAACACAAGATGAGATGGTTGGATAGTATCACTGACTCAAGGGACATGAACTTGGGCAAACTCTGGGAAATAGTGAAGGACAGGGGAGCCTGGCATGCTGCAGTCCATGGGGTTGCAAAGAGTCGGACATGACTTAGTGACCGAACCACAACAAATCGGGTGGGAATGTCTGAAGTGGGGTTCTATGGGAAAATTGGGGTGTCCATAGCAGGAATTTGAGGTAGGGGTTGTGACTGGGGGTCAGGTGGGCTCTGCCTTAGGTCCTGGTGGGTGATCCCCTGATAGCCATTGACTTTCTCCTGCAGATCTGGCTGGTTGCTGTTCCTTGGGCCAAGCTCAGTCCCAAGGAGGGCTGCCCCAGTTGCCTACTCCTCCTGACCCTTCAACGGCCCGGAAGGGAGGGTGTCACCTGAGAGGTAAGGGACAGCAGTGCATCGTGGGGGGCTGGGTCCAGGCAGGGGTAGCAGACTTGGGCGGGCCAATGGCCCCTCTCCTCGGTGGCCACAGTGCCCATGCCATTAAGAGACAGGACTGAGATGGGGTAGATGCTGCTCCCAGAGCATTCAGAACCCAAGGTCAGTGGGGCCACTGGGCGGGTGTGCCCAGGACTCTTCTCGTGGGGTGAAGGGGCCCAACAGAGAGGGAGCCATGCAGCTGGCCCAGGTCAACCCTGACATGCTGTGGCCTCAGTGTCCTGCCTGTAAAGTGGCCACTCTTGGGAGGGCTTGAAAGCTCACCCAGTTCACCTGTCAGGTACATCCCCCTCCTGCCTTGTCGTCCAGCAGGATTGGTTGGGTCCAGGCCGGGGCTCCCATGGGGACAAGCCTGCCCCACTCCCTCCTGCACCAACATCTATCTGCTGGCTTTCAGATTGAGGCCTGTCCCAGCCTGGAGTCTCCCTCCATCTTCCCAAAGCCACCCATCACCCTGTACCCCTGACGCCCACCCCTGTCCTCAACTGAGCTCTGCCTTGGGCGGCCAGTGAGGGCATTAAGGTTGGGGCACCCACAGGGGGCAAACAGGGGAACTCTTAGGGCCACGGGCTCTGAAGACAGTAGCCTCAGCCTTGAGGCCACTGCCACACCCTGTGGTACCCTGTGATGCTCTCAGGAGCTCTCCTCTCCCCTTCGCCCATCATAGATGAGGAAACGGGCTTGACCCCGCGGGAGGAAGGACTTAAGTGCAGACCTGAGCCCAGATGTGGCAGAGAGGAGGCAGGGCAGGCAGAGGCAGGGCATGGGGAGTGGGCACAAGGCCACTGGCCTGGCCAGGTATGGATGGCATGTCTGTGAGAGGTGAAGACCGGGGATGTGGCAGAGCAGCGCCCACCCCGACCCTGCCAGATTGAGAGGCTCCCGGGACTCTTCTGTCCAGGCTCTCCTCCAGGCCTCTGTACCTTTGCATGTGTTGTTTGTGCCCTCTTCCCAGGGGAGATCAGTGAGCCTGCTGTGGATCTGTTCCCTGGAATGTGACTCCTCCCTAGGTGGGACTGGGGGCCTGAGCTCAGGGGTCAGGCAAATGCGGGAGGATCCTGGCCAGCGGGAGGCAGGTCTGAGGTCTCCCAAAGGGCCCGGTACATTACCCTTCTGCAGGACTCTGTCAAAACACTGGTGTCAAAATGCCCTGCCTCTCTCTGCCCACATCTCTCTCTCTCTCTCGCTCTCTCTCTCTCGACTCAGCTCCAGGGGAGATCTCAATAAGAGAAGACAAGGAGCCTGGTGTTGAGGTCCCCTTCCTATCCATAGGTGAGAGATGTTATTGTTGTTGTTCAGTTGCTAAGTTACATCTGATTCTTTGTGACCCCAGGGACTGCGGCACGCCAGGCTTCCCTGTCCTTCACTATCTCCCGGAGTTTGCTCACACTCACGTCCATTGAGTTGATGCCATCCAACCAGCTCATCCTCTGTCACCCCCTTCTCCTGCCGTCAATCTTTCCCAGCATCATGGTCTTTTCCAGTGAGTCGGCTCTTCAAATTAGGGGGCCAAAGTACTTGAACATTCAGTTTTAGCATCAGTCCTTCCAATGAATATTCAGGGTTGATTTCCTTTAGGATCAACTAGTTTGATCTCCTTGCTGTCCAAGGGGACACTCAAGAGTCTTCTCTAGCCCCACAGTTCAAAGACATCAATTCTTTGGCACTCAGCTTTCTTTATAATCCAACTCTCACATCTATACATGATTACTGGAAAAAACCGTAGCTTTGACTATATGGATCTTTGTCGGCAAAGTAATGTCTCTAATTTTTAATACACTGTCTAGGTTTGTCATAGCTTTTCTTCCAAGCAGCAGGCATCCTTTAATTCTGTGGCTCATCTGTCTGTTAGTCGCTCAGTCCTGTCCAACTCTTTGCAACCCCATGGACTGTAGCCTGCCAGGCTCCTCTGCCCATGAAATTTTCCAGGCAAGAATACTGGAGTGGGGTGCCATTGTCTACTCTAGGAGTCATCAACCCATAAAATCCTATAAAAAACCCATCCGCTACTCATTAAGTCATCATTTCCTATTTCTCCCTCCTCCATCTTCTGGAAACTGCAAACCTGCATTGTGTCTCTGTGAATTTGCCTATTCCACCTCTGTCACATAAAAAGCATCACATGGTATGTGACCTTTGTGTCTGGTTTCTTTCATTCCGCACAGTGTTTTCAACGTCCATCCACATTGTTGTCTTTATAACTTCATTCCCGTTTATGAGTGAATAATAACCTACATTTAGTTGTCCATTCATCTGTCAATGGACATTTGAGTCATTTCCAGCTTTTGGACGTTGTGAGTAATGCCACTATGAACTTTCCTATAAAGTTTCTGTGTGGACCTATGTTTTCGTTTCTCTTGGGTATATACCTAGGAGTGGAGTTGCTGGATCATATGATAATTCTATGTTTAACTATTTAAGGAGCTGCCAAACTGTTTTCTAACCATACCATTCTACTTGCTGGATCATATGATAATTCTATGTTTAACTATTTAAGGAGCTGCCAAACTGTTTTCTAACCATACCATTCTACATTCCCACCAGTAATGTATAAGAGTTCTTATTTTTCTACATCCTTGCCAACTCTTGTTAGTTTTCATTTTTAGAAAAATCAAAGTCATCTTAGTAAGTGTGAAGTGGTATCTTATGGAAGTGGTGTCATATTGTTTTGATTTGCATTTCCCTATGACTAATGACATCATGTAAAATGCTGGGCTGGGTGAAACACAAGCTGGAATCAAGATTGCCAGGAGAAATATCAGTAACCTCATATATGCAGATGACACCAGTCTAATGGCAGAAAACCAAGAGGAACTAAAGAGCCTCTTGATGAAGGTGAAAGAGGAGAGTGAAAAAGCTGGTTTCAAACTCAACATTCAAAAAACTAAGATCATGGTATCAGGTCCCATCACTTCATGGCAGATAGATGGGAGGGAAAATGAAAACAGTGAGAGACTTTATGTTTTTGGACTCCAAAATCACTGTGGATGGTGATTGCAGCCATGAAATTAAAAGATGCTTGTTCCTTGGAAGAAAAGCTATGACAAACCTAGACAGCATATTAAAAAGAAGAGACATCACTTTGCCGACAAAGGTCTGTCTAGTCAAAGGTATGTTTGGTTTTTTCCAGTAGTCATGTACAGATGTGAGAGCTGGACCATAAAGAAGGCTGAGGGTCAAAGAATTGATACTTTTGAACTGTGGGGATGGAGAAGACTCTTGAGAGTCCTTTAGACAGCAAGGTTATCAAACCAGTCAATCCTAAAGGAAATCTACCCTGAATATTCTGGAAGGATTGATGCTGAAACTGAATGTCCAATACTTTGGCCATCTGATTTGAAGAGCTGACGCGTTGGAAAAGACCCTGATGCTGGGAAAGATTGAGGGCAGGAGAAGAGGAGGGTGGCAGAGGATGAGATGGTTGGATGGCATCATTGACTCAGTGGACATGAGTTTGAGCAAACTCCGGGAGATAGTGAAGGACAGGGAAGCCTGATGTGCTGCAGTCCATGGAGTTGCACAGTCAGACCCAACTGAGCCACTGAACAACAACAATGACTAATGACAGTGAACATCTTTTCATGAGTTTAATAGCCATTTGTATATCTTCTTTGGAGAAATATCTATTCAAGTCTTGTACCATTTTTTAAAGTGGATTGTCTTTTTTGGTTGAGTCTTAAGATTTCTTTTTATGTTCTAGAGCCTTATCATATATTTCCTGGGTTGTCTTTTCACTCTCTTGTATAGTCCTTTGATACAGAGAAGTTTTATATTTGTTTCTTTGGTTGTTGTGTTTTTGGTATCATAGCTAATAATTCATTGCTATGAAGATGTACCCCTATGTTTTCTTCCAAGAATTTTATGGTTTTAGCTCTTAGGTGTTGGCTATCGAGTGTTGAGTGGATTTTTGTGTATGGTGTGAGATGGGGATTAGACTTTATTATTTTGTACACAAAGATCCAGTTGTCCCAGCACCACTTGTTGATCTATTACTTTCATAATTACAAAAATAGATTTAAAAAAATAAGCCTGCTCTTGTGTTTAAACTGAAGTAGATATTGCTGAGCAAGGACATCCCTTTGGGTCTAGAGGCTGTCCTGATCTCCCCCTCATACTCCTGGGGCAGTAGAGCCCTGCCCCAGTACTTTGTCCCTTCCAGCATTTGCACATCAGTGGGCAGATCATCAGCTCCAAGCCGGAGGCCTTAGTGATGAGTATAAAGCAGGAGGCAGGCTCGCCTGGGTGCTGCGGGAGGAGCAGTCCACCCTGGCATAAAGGGCATGGGTTGTCTGGAGCCTTGGCTGCAGCAAAAGCCACTGGCTCTGCAGGGCTGATCCAGCCTGGGGAAGCCAGACCAGGTCAGGCAAGGCCATCAGAGAGACCCATCTCTCCCTGGGATAAGGGAACCAGTGGATGCAGGTACAACCTTCCCCTCTTAGTTCAGCCTTTTGGTCTGGAGGCTGGGTAGAGCATGGCCCCTAGGGTTTGGGCTCTCCCTGCCCCCACCTGCTGCCCCAAACCCTTTGGAGCCAGTCACCACCACCCCCACTTTTCCTCCCACTTGCTTCATTCCACCTGCCCTTGGTCCCACAGGTAGCCACTGGGGCTCTGCCATCTCTGCCCAATCCTGGGCTGTGGGCGGGGGCAGGAGGGGGGGTCTGGGCTCCCAGTGGCCCTTCTTGGAGCCAATCTAGGTCCTAGGGGTTGGAACTGTCACTGTGATTCCTACTGGCAGCAGCTCCCCCATCTCCCTATTTGCTCCTTGTATCCACACACCACCCTCTCCCTGGGTGCCCCCAGACCTGTGCCCTCCAGGCCCCACAGGCAGCCCTTCCAACCTTGGTCCCTGCTACCCATTCCTCCCTCCTTTCCTCCTGGAGGCCACCCAGTCCAGGGACCCAATGGACAGCTCCTCTGTCTGCTGCTCACAGAGCTCCCTCTGGGTCCTGCAGGCTCAGGGGTTGCTGCTGTGGGACGTCACCTCCCTGTGCCCCCACCCACCTCACCAGTTGCTGTTTGCCCCAACCTAGGGCCTGAGCGAGGCATGGCTAAGAGCGGTGGAGTGGCCAGCCAGGGAAGGACTGGGGGCTGGAAGACCACTGGGAGCTGGTGGGGGGGTCCCTCTGCTGGCAGGTCTGGCACAGCCCTCTCAGCCAGGGGCTTGGAACAGAGCTGGCAACCACACAACCTGTGCTGGCAGCAGCTGCTCACATGGCCAGCCTTGACCTGCAAGTGCACCTGCTCTCCAGGTGAGGCACGATGCCCCTTCCCAGGTCGGGGCAGCCGAGGAGGCTGACTGAGCCCAACACAGCACAGACTCCCACTCACTCGGTACCTTGCCCAGGGGACACCTTGCCCAGGGGGCACCTGGCAAACGCTTGTACTCCACACTCCTTGTCCAGGTCCCTGACCCCTCAAATGCAGTGGCACTTTCTTAGACCCCATGTTCTTTCTCTGGCCATCTTAGGGTAGCTCTGTCCCCTCTCAGGGCCCCTGAGACAATCCTCCTATTCGTGACCCCAAGGCACCCCTGCATCCCAGGCTCCCTGAGGACCCTCAGTACCTTGGGCCCCCTGCACAGTGGGCCTCCCCCTGGAGTCCCTCTTTCCCCCACTCCCACATCCGGGCCCAGGGAAGTCCTGCAGAGCCTCAGGCCCGGGCCGTGGCCCCCCAAGGCTGGGAGAGCTTTGCCTGCCCTGGGGTCTGGAATGGTGCCCAGAAAAGAGTAGGCACTTCATGAATGCAGGTGAGTGAGGTCATTTGGGGAAGGGTGCCTCCACACACCGCCCAGCCTCCTCTCCACCCCCGTAGCCCATTTCCCACACAGCGGCCAGAGGGAGCCTCCCAATCGCCCCCCGCCACCCCCCCGCCCAGGCCTCTATCTCTCTTCCTCCTTCACCATTCAGGTCTCACTTGCTCAGATGGGCTGCCTGGTGGCCCAGACAACTTAGCTCTGGCCATGCTCTCAGCCCCTGACCTTGCTTTGGCCGACTCTCTCAACCTTACCCTCGCCGGGGATCTGCCTACTTGATTAGGGGTGAGCTGGGTGTGGGTTTTTTGTTAATTGATTTTACTGTCTAGGGCTCCAACTGGCTCACCTGGGCTGCCTTCTCTGAGGTGGTACCCAGATTCATAGCTCTCCACTCACCCCCTAATCTCAACTTGGAGCATCTCAGCCCCAGGGGACAGAGGTCATGCCCCAGCCCCTGCCTGGCCCCTGGAGGCCTAGGAAAGTCCTCCTGAGGTGGGGGATATGGATGTCTCAGCCCACCCCGCCCTTGGCTTTCACTAGGCCGGCATGGACGGCTGGAGGACACAGCCAGGATTGGCAAGGAGCCAGGCCAGGAGCCACCAAGGGGCCGAGAGAGTGGACCAGGCTTCGTGCCAGGCTGAGCGTAGGTGCAGCCACCGAGAAGAAAGGCCTTGCTCAACCTTCCTGTGCCAACCGCAGCCCTCCTCCTCCCGGTGACTCAGCACAGCTCGGCAGAATGCCTGGGGGCACTCAGGGGAGGGTAGGACACAGCCAGTCCCTTGCCCCTTGAGTGCCAGCTCACAGGTGGTTTCCAGGAAGGCATGCGAGTGGGTCCTGTCCCCACTCTGCTTGGCCACTCCAGCTCCCGGCCTCCCTCACCTTTGGCCTCCTCACTTTCACCCCAGAGTGTGGACCTTATGGTCTCTGGGGATTTGGTGACTGGAATTCCTTAGCCCAGAACCCCTGGCCCAGAACTGCAATGGACAGCAAAGTGAGGGGGACACCAGCCCCCCGGGCAAGACGGCTGTCGGGGTCAGCTGACCTGGTGAGGCGCACCCCCTCTTGGTTCCCACTCATTGGGCAGCTCGTCCCTTTGACATGAGTCTCGCAAGGAATACCCTCCTCTGTCCTGCCCACGTCCAGAGCCGGGCCTCAGGCCTTGACCTCTAGGAAATGGCTACCTTGGGCCCCCTCTTTACTAGTATCTTCCAGGAGCGCTGTGCTTGCCACCAGAGGCCCTTCCTGGTTGTGGGCCATGAGGGTGCCCTCCCCTGCCCCAGTTTGCTGCCCAGTTCACAGGGCATTGCTTGTTTGGGGACGGGGGCAGGGACCATTCAGCTGGCTGATCATGGCGTGGCACATTCTTGGGTGAGGGGTGAAGGACATCTCCCACGGAGCCCCCACTGGTCCCTATTTCCTTGGGATCCCACCAGGGAATTGGTCCACCCCCTTCTGGAAGTCCGTCGGGGCACACAGAGGCCCAGGCAGCAGATAGCAGCCTGGCCTTTCCTGCCCTGGGGCCTGTGAGCAAGTGGGTAGGTCATTGCAGCCCAGCACAGGCACCTTCCTAACCCAAGGGGGAAGTGACTTGCTCAAGGCCATGTGTCCAAGCTGGCCCCACCCAGATCCCTGTGATTTGGGGACCCCATGAGAGGCCTGCAGTAGGGCTCCCACTGTGAGGTCAGCTCCCAGCACCATGGGTGCTGTGGCCAAAAACTGGAGGAAGGACCTGGAGTCCTGGGCAGTCAGAATGGGGGCCTTGACAGGCAGCTCTTTGTTCTCTCTGCCACCACTAGGGGGTACTGTCCTCAGAGGGCATCCAGCTGCCAGGCCAGTGTGCCCACACAGGGGTCACTCAATGATCACCCAGGACAGGCAACATTCCAGGATCTGGGGGCCAGAGCCCAAGTCCAGCCCTTTGATGGGTGGCCATCCTGGTTTACCCACCCCACAATGAGCTAGCCTGCCACCCAGTGTTGACATCTGCTTTGAGCTTAGGTGTGGGGGAGGAGGGGCGCCAATGGGAGCAGGATGGCTGACCCCCACCTCCAGGCTGGCAGCCTTGGCCCACTCCTGAGGGCCCTGGCCTCAGTTTCCTCATCTGTAAAGTGTGGAGAGTTCTAGAATCACTCGAGTGTGGCTATGAGGGCTCCATGCAATATGGGTGCCATCCCAGATGACATACTGGGAAGCAGGGCTCCTCAGAGCCCACTGGCTTCTCAGGAAGGTCCAGCATTAGCCCTTTGCTGGCCCTTCAGCGGCCCTGCAATGTTGTTATTATCCCACAGGCATTGAACCCTCACATGCTCCCACCGTATGCTTCGGGGTGCAGGGACAGTTTGATCCTGGCTATGCTAGTCATGCAGGTGCTGGGCAGGGAGTTAACCTAAACCTCCACTGTTCTGTTACCACATCTGTGAGGAGTGAGAACAGGGTGGCCTGTGGGCAACTGGCCCTGGAGAGCTATCATCCCAGGGGAAGCAGTCTGTGGCGGGTTGAATGATGGCCCCAAAAAGATGTGTTCTGGTCCCAGTACTTCAGGATGTGACCTTCTTTGGAAATAGGGACTTTTTTTTTCCTTTATTTTTATTAGTTGGAGGCTAATTACTTCACAACATTGCAGTGGGTTTTGTCATATATTGACATGAATCAGCCATGGAGTTACATGTATTGGAAATAGGGACTTTTAAAAATATGTTTATATATTCGGCTGTTCCAGGTTTTAGTTGTTGCATGCAGGATCTTCAATCTTCATTGTGGCATGAGAGATTTTTAGTCGCAGCATGTGGGATCTAGTTCCCTGATCAGGTATCGAAGCTGTGCTCCCTGCATCGGGAGTTGTGGAGTCTTAGCCACTGGACCACCAGGGAAGTCACTGGAAGTAGGAACTTTATAGATGTAATTAGTTAAGATGAGGTCACATGGGAGCAGGGTAGGTCTAGCCCAATAGGGCTGGTGTCTTTGGAAAAGAACCTGTGAAGAGAGATCCAGGAGGAAGGCGATGTGATGATGGAGGCAGAGAGTGGAGTGATGTGTCAGTGGGCTGAGGGACACCAAGGATAGCGCCACTAGATACCTGAAGCTGGAAAGGGTGGGTCAGGATTCTATCCAGGTCTTTGGAGGGAGCAAAGCCCTGCAGACACCTTGATTTGGGCTTGTGACCTCCAGAACTGTTGTCTCAAGACCCCTGGTTTGTGGTCACTGTGCGGCCCCAGGACAGACACACGGTCCGTCAGCACTGGCTACAGTGTGGATGCAGCAGGCTGGCTGAAGGGTCACTTGCCTTGCAGGGTGGGCAGAGGGCATTCTGGGTGGAAGAGGGGGTCTGGTCTGACCGGCAGGATGGTGGGCAGGTCGGGGGAGACAGATGGGGAGAATGTTGGGTCTGGCCTGACCTGTGGGAAGATCGGACAGGGAGCTGGGTAGAGAGTGATCAGCGTGTCCCTTCTCCCCTTCCATGAGCATCTACTGAACTCCTGGACATGGGGCAGAGATAAGGGGCCGAGCTTCAGAGCCCAAGTGGACAAAGTTGCAGACCCTAGTGGGGTGGTGGGCCCACCAGGAGTGACAAGGTCCTTCCCAGGATGCTGAGGGCCCACCACTGGCCTCCATCATTCTGGGGGCTGCATGATGTGCAGGGGCAGGGGAGTACCATCCCTCTCTGGGCCCAGCACTCCAGAAGCCTTATCTGGGGCTCAGGTGAGGGAATCAGAGGTTCTGGGATATTGGGCGGTTGAAGTGGTAGGAGCTGGCCCCACCATAGGAATCAAGGGCCACCCTTAGGGTTAGTGCCCAGGGTCGGGGTCAGGGTGGGGTTTATTGCAGGGACAGGGTTATGGTTGGGTGGGTCAGAGTTAGGGGGTAGGATTAGTGTTGGTGAAGTCACAAGAGTTAGGGTCAAGGTCAGGGCTCCGGTTAGGGTTAGTGTGGGGGTAATTGGAGGGAGAGGGTCATGGTGGGGTTGGTCAGGTTTCAGAACGTGGATGGTGAGGTGCAGAGCTCATATTTGTTGTTAGGATTTATTTTTATTCAAAAGTGTGTATCCTCTCGGCCCTTTTGGTTTATACACACACACCCCAGAGCCCCTTCACTTGGGCTGACCCAGCACCCATGTAGTTCATATTGTTGTTTCTGATTCTTAAATCCATGAGGAATGGAAGGCATTATCTCTACTTTATGAGAAGAGCGAACAGAGTCCCAGAAAACTGTACCAAGAGGAGCGGGCCTGAGGTTTGAAGCTGAACTGCCCTTTGAAGCTGGACTGGGGGCAGTAGTGAGGCTGCCCAGGGCCTATGGGATATCAGTTAAAGGTCATGCGGATCCTCTATGGCTTCTCCAGGCAGGTAGGCTATTTTCACGTGGTTTCTGTGCACTGATAGGATCACATCTTCCATTTTCCAGGAGGCTTGAATTATTGATCTGCCTGATGTTTAACAACCCCTGGACCTCCCTCAAAGAGCTGCCTCTTAAAGCAGAGCTTTTCTTACTATTAACTGTGTTGAGAGGTCTGGTAGGAACAGCTTGGGGACCCTGTGCAGCTAGAATGCCATCAGGGTGGAGAAAACACAGATGGGGAGGAGAGGCTGGACCAAAGACTATGTCCCCCTCTCTGCTGCCACCACTGTCTCTGTGCCCATTACTTCCTGGAGCTCCGCGGTGCCACTGGCCAGGCTGAACATGGGTGTCTCCGTTTGTTGGGACAAGTGGTCCTCTTCAGCTCCAGTAGACCTTCAGATGCTGGGGAAGAGGGTCTCCAAGTATGGGATGGGGGCCTTGGCATAATGGTTTGCTCGTTGCCTCTGTGAGGTGGTTGTTTTTTTTGTTGTTGTTGTTGTTTTTAACTCATAATTGAACACACAAACACCAAAGCACACAGGTTATGAGTGCAAACACTAATTCTCATAAGTCAAGCACACAGTGCAACGGCGCCCAGAACAAGGGTGCTGGCCAGAAAGGCCATCCGCCACCCTGAGCCCGCTCCCCCCGGGCACGCAGAGCTCACTGCTTGCCCGCCTCTCCCGGAGCCCCCTCGCAGTGTCTGCGTGTTTCACTGCCGGAGGACCCACGCGTGAGGACGCAACTCTAGTGGTCTAGGACGTTTACTCCGCTCCACGCCCACGTGCAGCCTGGGCCCCTTCCTTCCCAGGTACAGCTCGCTGTAGGCCCCACCACGACCCGTCAGAGCCGCCAACAGCTTCGGGGCTACGAGACCGGCGGGATCGCGGAACCCGGCCACCTGCCATCCCCCTATAGTCCGGAGCCTTCCTCGCTCTGGTGTACCTGCGCACGGGCGGGGAGCGAAGAACCCGGAACCAGATGTCAGGGCTCGCGTTTCCGGCCGGCGGACCCCGAGCGCTGTACCGAGAGCGCTCGGACGGCGGCCGACAGACTCCGGTTACCATGGCAACGCGGAGGGACAAGAGGCTGCTCGGGGCCAGCGTTCCGGGTGAGGCGCGGGCGCAGGGGCTACGCGGCGGGGCGTCGAGGGGCCTCAGGGGCCCGCCACACGAGAAGGTGTGGCCCTTTGGGTCGCTTTTCACGGGCGTCGTCGCTTTTCTTGGAAAAACTCGAGACGTCCAAGTCCTGCCAGACGCCGCGCACTCCCTTGGGGCCACCCTGCAGGGCTGTGTGCGCGAGAGCGGTGCCGGGCCCGTGGAGCCCGGTACGCAGAGCCCGGACTCTTCTCTGCAGCGCCTGTGTCGCAGACGGGGTGGGAAGGCTGGGGCGTTCGCTGGCGCCACGCTTTGAGTTTTCTGCGTTGTTATTCGACCCCTTCAGGAACCTGAAGAGGTGGGCGCTGCAGAGATGGGAGAGTTTACCGGTTCCACAGCCAGTGAGGACAGGTTCAGACCCAGACAGCCTGGTCCAGAGTAACTAAAGAAAAAAAATTATTTGAGATTTACGAAAGAGTTGCAAAAGAAGTATAAAGATTGCCTCGGTACTTTTACCGAGGTGCCCCCAAATGTTAATCTCTTATGTTACCATAGTTCTTTTTAGCAAACTGAGGAAACTTAACTCATACAAAAATATGATCTAATGTACAGGATTTATTCAGACTCAGCAATTATCCCACGGATGACTTTTCTCTTTTACAAGATCCAGTCCAGGACCGTTCGTGTTTTCTTTCTTATTCTTTAATCTGGAGCTCTTCCTCAGTCATTCCTTGACTTTTATGAGTCAGTTATTTTGTAGAATGCCCCTCAGTTTGGGTTTATCTGATGTTCCCTTACGATTACTTTTAAGTTAGGCATTTTTGGTAAGAAAAACCTTACCTGTGAAATTGTGTTTTTTTCTGCATCTTATCAGGAGTCGTATAATGTCGATTTGTCCCATTACTGCTGACACTAACTTTAGTTGTTTTTGTTAGGAGATAATCTATAAGGTGTTTCCATCACTGAGTTACCATTTTTCCCATGGGGAGTTAGTTAGTTTGAAAGTGTGTGAATATATTGTTTATAACCATACTGCCAATCACTAATTTTATCATCCAGAAGTGAGCATTTTCTGAAACAATTGTAAGGGTTGCTTTTGCCACAGAGTGATTTTTTCATTTCCATTATTTTTACTTTTTAAGTTGTAATTCTACTGTAAGGAAGAACCTTCCATATTTTAATTTATTCAGTTATTTATCTTGGCATAGACATTTTAATTCTATTTCATAGGTTATAGACCATTACTAAGGGCTTCCAAGGTGACTCAGTGGTAAAGAATCTGTCTGCCAATGCATGAGACATGAGAGATGGGGGTTCAATCCCTGGGGCAGGAAGATCCCCTGGGGCAGGAAATGGCAACCCACTCCAGTATTCTTGCCTGGAAAATTCCATGGACAGAGGACCCTGGCCGGCTACAGTCGATGGGGTTGCCAAGAATCACACAAGACTGAGCATGCACACACAGAAGTTCATTACTATCATTTATTTTGTTGCTCTGTTATGCAAATTTGGCCCATTCAGGTTAGCTTCTGTGTCCTTTTTAGCCTATCCTCAACATTTTGAGCACTTCCTTATTATCTGGTACCATAGGATATTCTGGACTCAATCTTGTGCTTTCCTTGACCTAACCTCGAATCAGAAATTTCTCTAAGGAGTGTTAGTTCCTTTTAATTTAGAAGATTTTTTTTTTTTAGAAACCAAGATCTTTGGAGGTATGCTTATTGCTACTGGAGGGTTATTACTTTTTGGCTTTCTCAATGGGCAGCACTAGGAAACATTAATTTGTGTACCCCCTATACATCTGTATCTATTTCTATATCCATACATCTGTGTATATATTAAAAACTGAGTTTATATTGGTACCTCCAATTTCAGTCTCACCACAGGGTTCTTTCTATTAATACATTCCTTTTTACTCTCTAACTCTGGCTCCCGTTGTCTCAGTCTGGTCTGGCCTTTGTCCCCCAGTCATGTCTGACTCTTTGCAACCCCAGGGACTGTAGCCCACCAGGATGCTCTGTCTGTGGAATTCTCCAGGCCAGAATACTAGAGTGGGTTGCCATTTCCTTCTCCAGGGGATCTTCTCCACCCAAGGATCGGACCTACATCTCCTGCACTCGCAGGTGGATTCTTTACTGCTGAGCCATAGGGGAAGCCCTATTGTCCTCAGTATGTTCACCTTTTTGCTCAATCCTAGACTACGTATAGTTTCAGTATTGCCAAGCTATATTTCTGTGAAAAACAAACCTACTTAAGTAGAGTATATTTGCATGTGCTAGTTTTTTATTTTTTCTTTTAATATATAGTCAGAATCTATTTTACAAAGTCGCCTTAGTGTATTTATGTTATTTGTAATAAAGTTAGGTTTATTTGTTTCTGATTATATTTCACTTTGAGTCCTTCTTGATTCCACCCCTACCCACCCCCCCCCCCCCCCCCCCCCCCCCCCCCCCCCCCCCCCCCCCCCCCCCCCCCCGTGCTGTGCAGTTTGTGGGATCTTAGTTCCCCAACCAGGGATTGAACCTGGGCCCTCGGTGAAAGCACAGAGTCCTAACTGCTGTACCACCAGAGAATTCCCAAGTCCTTATTGATTTTAAGTCTTGGTATCTGAAACATTTATGTGGTTCTAAAAGTATGAGCAGATTATCAGCTCTTAACTACAAGGCTGTTCAACTTATCTCCTATTTGATCATTTATTTGCTTTTTTGGGTGGGGTGGGGGAGGCATGGGAATTTGGCAGCTGTAAATTCGGAGTATAAAAAAGCGCTATATTCTCCTCACTTTAGCAATATCCCTCATCCCCAGCAAGTACCAGGATGGAATTAAGATCCATCTGCTGCTCTTCTCTCACCTCAGGTTTTACAAATGGTTGTGGGTACTATCTGGCAGTCAGTGAAAGACAGGAGTCATAGGCCTGTAATTTTCACCCTCTTGATGCCCTTAATGATCACCTGTACTGAGCTTTGTTCACTCGGGGGTTCCAGAGGGTGCCAGCCTTGAGTCCTCTGTCCCGCATACAGAAATGAGCCACCTCTGGACTTTCTTTCAAATCCCGCAAATATGTTTCATAGATTTGGGTTTATTAAATATATTTACAGAGCACCAGTAAGACAACATTCTGTTTCTGACTTTGAGCCTTTACAAACGGCCTTTTGTTGTAACTTTTAGATTTTGCAACTGCTTAGGTTTTATTGAGGTCATGCAATGTATTTTCAGTTAAGTACTTGTCAATATTTATTCCAAAACAGTTGCTCCAAGTTTTTAATCAGATGAACAAAAGTATTATTAGTTCCATTGTCATGTCTGCAATCGAGTAGCCTGTGAGTTCCTCTCTGCCTTGGATGTGCTTTGCTCTGATGACTTGGTCATCTTGGCAAGGGCTGAGATTGGCAAGGACAGAATCATTCTCCCAGGCTCCTGCCCTATACATCTGGCTTGCAATCCCAGCAGGCAGCATGCCAGAGAGGTGGGGCCCTGCCAGGGCAGAGCAGGACAGGGCAGGCCCCTCTGCAGAGCCCACTTGGCTTGGAAAGCTCTTTCTCTTCCATGGAGCTCCTTTTCATAATTCCTTAGGACTCATCCTTTGTCCCAAACTCTTTTAAGTATGATACCGGCTGTCAGGAGATGCTTGGCCATGGGTCCTCCTCACAGCCCTTTCTCTGTTGTTATCCGTGAAGAGACACCTCCGAGTCTCTCACTACCTGGACATGCTGACTTCTGAGCCTTTTTCTTGCTGGCCCCTTTGATCTGACAAGGATGGTCCTGCATAGTCAGGGTCAACCGCTGCAGACCACTGCTAGGTTTTGGGTAAGAGAGTGAGTGAGTGCCCAAGTTCTTCCACACTATCTACTGTTTAGTCTGTGGCAGTGTCAATGCACCAGGGGTGCATTCCAGCTCACTCACGACTGAGGTGTTCTTCCAGATGGGACTTCTGCTGCTTCTGTCTGCAGCCTGCAAATTTTCCATGTTTGGGAAACCAAGGCTTTCATGAAGAGTAATTTCCATCTTCCTAAGACCCAGGGGTTTCCAAGTGCCTTTTAGAACTGACAGATTAATCCTCTTTAGATTAAAAAAAAAAAAAAAGTTTAGAAAGTTCAGCATTTTACAGATGAGAACATCCGAGTGATGAGACAACCTAGCCTAGTCCCGCTGAGCCCACTGGTTCTCTTCGAAGACCGTGAGTGCTACGAGCCAAGCTGAGTTGACAGTGGACTTCCCACCTACCACCTTCCGCTTTCGCCAGTTTTGTTTGGCCCCTCCCAGAAACTGGGTGCTTGCTGTGGATGCCTGCTGGCTGACAGACAGACTGGGTCTTGATTTGGAATCTGGTGTTTAATAAAAGCTGTTAATCTCAGCCTCAGGGCTTTTAGGATTTATAACGGAAGCAGGGCAGGCTGTCTGTGTTGGAGTGGGAAGGAAAGGAGCACGAGTGCGGGGCATGTCGGGGTGCAGTGGAACATACACAGTAGAAGCTGGTTCCTTTCTGGGGATCAGCTGGAGGTCCAGAGGGAGCTGTAGTGGGCAAGGTGGGCTAGCCCCCATCCTAGGGGTCTTTTTTAAAAGATAATTTTATTTATTTTTTGGCTGTGCTGGGTTTTCACTGCTGCTCGGGCTTTTCTCTGGTTGCAGAGAGCCGGGGCCACTCTCTAGTTGCAGTGTGCAAGCTCCTCATCGCAGTGGCTTCTCTTGTTGTGGAGGATGGGCTCTAGGACACACTGGCTTCATCAATTGCGGCACGTGGACTCAGCTGTTGTGACTCGCTGGCTCTAGAGCAGACTCAGTAGTTGTGGCACACAGGCTTAGTTGCTCTGAGGCATGTGGGATCTTTCCGGATCAGGGATCGTATCTGTGTCTCTTGCTTTGGCAGGCAGATTCTTTACCACTGAGCCACCAGGGACACCCCCTAGATGTCTTCATATACTGTGCCAAACAGGTTGAACTTTTTTTTTTCAACAAGGCCATGTGCCATGGGCACAGTATCACATGATCAGATTTCTATACTAGAAGCATAATTCCCAGGGGTGGCTGTGCTATTGGTACATTTAAGAGGCAAGCCTATGGGAGTCCTCAGAAGAGGGACCCCCGTTGACTTCACAGACCTCGGCCTGCTGTCTCCATAAAGAACCATAGTGATGACTCACGGGCACTTCATCAACGATCACAGTAGCATCGGCATCATTTAAAGTTGTATATTTGCTTAAAAACTGATTCTTTGCCTGTGATTGTGCACAGGTCTGTGGGTGGCCCTTGAATGCATGATTTCTGTTGACAAGTGAGTTCTGTGCCAGACCCCAGAACTCACGAGGCCACCCACCAGCCCGCAGTCACACAGCCCCACCATAGGCAGTCGGGTTTGTGCACATGTTGGGGTTTGCAAGGGGCCAGCCATTAGACGTCCAATTAGTGTGGGTGAACCTGAAATTTTGGAGGTCACCGAGTCGCCTTGTTATCTCACACTGGACTTTGCCTGAACTTGGTGGCCAGCCAGACCTGCCGGAACGCTGGTTTCCCAGTGGTCCTGGGTACCCTGCACCAGGGCAGGGGCCACAGCTGAGCAGGATGTGAGCCTCCTGAAGGCTTAGCGGAGCCACTTCCTGCCATTTCCTCTGGGCGGGGCCTCCAGCCACTCCCGGAAGTTACCTGCTCCTCTCTGTGTTCCTGTGCCTCTCTGTCTTGTCCCAGCAAGGATGACAACTCGTTGGGGTGGGGACCTGGCCCCTGTGTCTCCAGCAGGTGAAACAGCACCTGAGAAGTAGTGAACACTGAATAAGTACTTGTTGAATAAATGAATGGATTTAAGAAAGTTTGCTATGTCTGTGAGAATTTTACATTACTTAATGTCATGTTCCTCTGGCTATAATGATATACATCCTGCATGGAATAGAAGCAAGCATTTGTTCTCTCCTTCAGTGTGCCAGGAATTGGGGTACAGAACAGGGTACCTGGGACATTCGGCAGGACATACTTGGGGAATCCCCTCAGCTGTCTGGATGGGGGAAATACTTGGCACCTGACTGAACTTGAAGCCAGTAACTCCAGTTTTTTACTGAATTCAAAACTTGTTAAAGTGAATGTCGGTTTTCCTGTAGTTCGTTGATACCTCCAGTAATACATGTAAAGCTCAAGTTATTGTCAATCTAGAGTGACCGGAGCTGAAGGGTGAGGGCTGGCGATCCAAGTGTGGGGGACTAGGGTATGTTGGAGTGGGGGAAACCGTGGACAGGGTCGCAGAGGTGGGCCAGGCACCTCAGTGGATACAGGGCTGTCCTCTGTGGTGGAGCGCACAGGGCTGTGGGCACTTTAAGGAAGCCGAGCCTTTGGAGCAGGAGGAAGAAGGGTTTGGAAGGGCCCGGGGGAGCAGAGATACCTGCCTTCCCCCAGTTCCTCTGCTCTAGCCCCAGAGCCCTAGTTTATGATTGTCCTGGGATAATTTTTTTCCATTTAGTTATTTAGTACATACTTTTGAGCGCCTCCTGTGTGCTGGAGTTCCAAGTATGGGATACCATGTGGAGCATGTAGGAAAGAATGACACATAAGCAGTAAACACCATCTCCTGATAAGTGCCAAGCGGAGACTTTGAATGTGAATAGGGCTACATCCTTGCACCAGGTTTGGTTGAAGATGCGGGAGGATTTCCTGGAGTGACACTTGAGTTGGTCTCAGGGACAGGAAGGAGCCTACATGCCGGTTTCCAGGCAGGGGGTAGCTGACTGACAAGGACCATTAGGCACCCCCCAGCCCTGAATGTGGTGATCCAGGTGTTGTAAGCGGACTCAGGAACAGGAAGCCCTTGTGTGTGTGGTGGGGAGGGAAGGCTTTTTTTTTCCTAACCCATCCCTTTGGTGGCCATAAAAGGGCAAGTATGGGAAAAAAAAAAAAAGGGCAAGTATGTAGCAGAGGAGCCAGTTCAGGGTCGAGTCATTGAGGCTCCAGGTGAGAGATGATGGTGGCTGAAGGGCGGCCTGGAGGATGAGAGCAGGAAATACAGGCTAGTTCCAGATGTTTAGCTTGGGCAGCTGGATGGAGTGGGGTGCCAATGACAAGCTGAGGGCTGTGGGGGCAGGGGCATACAGAATCAAAGGTGGCAGGCCCAGGGGTTTCCATCAGGTGCCTGTGGGTAGAGTGAGACTGCCTAGCTGGAGAAGGCGTGGAGGCCGGAGCTCTCCTCTGCTCCAGAGCCCTGTGGGGAGGCCACCACGCTGTCGCTGGTTAGAACAGCGCTATCAGGACTCTTGCTTCCAAGTTCATCCTCCGTCCTTCCCTGCTCTCACAGTCAGAAGGCCTGCTTCCTCCCTGATGCCACTCGTCAGGGGGTGCTTCCTCCGCCAAGCATTATCAGCATATACCTAGTGGACGTCTTACATTTTACTCAGTCTCCACACTAGCTGCCGGCCCCACGGGATGCCTGTGGCAAGTCCAGGTTGTCGTCTGTGCTTCTCCCGGCTGCTCTGAATCAGGGCAGGACCCCTCTCCTCAGGTTCAGTAATACTGAACAGCTAGAGCAGCTCACAGAACTCTGGGAAGTGTTCACTTACTAGATCACCAGTTTATTGTAAGTGGACACAACTCTGAGCGGCCAGATGGAAGAGGACGAGGTGGGCGGGAGGGGCTGGGAGCTCCCACCCCCTCTCTCGCAGCATACTGCCCTCCATGTCTCCACACCTTCACCAGCCTAGAAGCTCTCCAAATCTGGTGGTTCAGGGGTTTTTATGGGTGCTTTTGAAACCATACATAATAATTAGTCAAGCCCATTCACCTGCCTTCACTGATCAAGGTAGTTTTAAGACTTGGATATCCTGCCAGCAACACGTAACCTAAACAATGTTTGCCTGAGTTGTTTTCCGGGACTTGGGGTCAGCTGTATCTAGTTTGAGCTGAGCCAGTTAAGACTGGATAGGATTGCTGACCCTCCAACAGGACAAGTAGGAATGTCTGCTTGGTGACCTTTTGACATCGGAGAGTCGAAAACCCCACCCTCAAAACGTGCAGAGGGGGGCTTCCCTGAGGGTCTGGTCCCTGGTCCATGAAACTACTGAGCCCGCATGCTCTGGAGCCTGTGCACCACAACTCGAGAGAAGTCCACACCCCGCAATAAAATACCCTGCATGTCGCAACTAAAACCTCATGCAGCCACATGAGTTAATGAATTTAAAATAAACTTATGAAAACATGCAGAGGCCTGTTATCCTAGTATGTAACTGGGATACTGTGGATAATAATAACTAGGATAACAGTGAAGATCGATTACCAATCTTCTTCTTTTTAATATTTACTTATTTGACTGCACTGAGTCTTAGTCATTGCTTGCAGAATCTAGTTCCCTGTCCAGGGATTGAACCTAGGCACCCTGCATTGGGAGCACAGAGTCTTAGCCACTGGACCACCAGGGAAGTCCTGTTTCTCAGTCACCTTGCCTCATGCTCCCCACACCTCTGACCCCCCTGCTTCTTTATTCCTGAGCTCATAAATACCCCAAGCCGCTTGCCTCTGGGAAGGTGGATTTGAAATCCATTGCTTGACTGTCTTGCAAATAAAGACTGCAAACCTCTTTGTCCAAGGGAGTTTTGTTGTATGGGGGCAAAACGAACCTAGTTGCCAGCCAGGAGGTTAAGTCCAGAGGGACTTTTTGCCTGTGGCTTGTCGGCCCTTTGCCGGTCCTAAAAGACTGTGGACAAGTCTGAGCAGCTGCTTGGTCTGGTTTTTCCAAGGACTGGCCCCTGAATCTCCCCAGGAAGGTGCTGCCGAGATTTGGTGCTTAGTTTTGTTTTGTAGCAAAGAGACAGGTTTTGGGTTTTGAGTATTTGGGTTTGGAAGATGTCTTTTGGTTGAGTAACCTCCTTCAAAGAAACGCACTAGTGCCTAGATTGTTTGGCAGTCCTGTGCAGATCATGGGTGGGAGGCCCATCTGGCAGGATTTTGACAATCCTGACAAGATTATACAGGCTGATTAAACCATTAGCCATTGGTAACATTGGTAGCCATTAAACCATTCAGTCTCCAGCTCCTCTCCGCTCCCTAAAAGTTGGAAGGTGGAGTTGCAAGTTCCAACCCTCTAATCCTGTGGTTAGTTCCGCTGGCAACCAGCCCTCATTCATTGGTTATCCAAGGGCTTTCCAAACTCTCTTCATTAACTGACTCAGGTGTGGTTGAAAGAGGTTTGTTATGAATAATGGGAGACATCGTTTCACCCCGAGTTTTTTTACGAACTAGGAACAAAAACTCAGTATAACTAAAGATACCTGTTTAGCTCCTGTCATTTAGGAAATAAGGGTTTTAGGAGCCTGATGCCAGGAACCATGGATGAAGACCAGTGTTTACATCTGTTACTCTATCACAGCATCACAGGGCCCTGCGATCTCTTCCTGCTCTCCCAGCCTCTCGTGCCTGTGCCCTCTCCCTGTGGGGCGGGGTGGGGACTCCCCTCTGTGCCTCCTCTCTGGTGTGGTCACCCTGAGACTGGCTGGGCTGGAAGTGCCTATGTCTCTTCCCCTTCGTGAGCCTGGCCCACACCCCCAGTGGACACCAGGCAAGAGTTGGGGAAGGATGTTTGTGTCTGAAGTGAGCTCTTCTCAGACCCCTGAGGATTAGGGGTACCGTGACCAGTCTTAAGAAACGATAGTATTTGTCACACAGTTGCTGATAAGAGCATCTCCTGTGTAAGGTTCAGGGGGTCAGCACAGCAGACCTGTGGGCCAAACTCAGCCTACCCATTTTCTGTCTTCTTTAGCTGCTTTCATGCAGAGTTAAGGCATTTCCATAGAGACCCTGTGACCCACAAAGTCCCAAATATTTACTGACTGGCCCGAAAAGGAACAAAACTTGCCAGACCCTGCCCTGCACAATTCGTTGCCCTTATAAAAGAGCTACATAAGGAATTTGTCTAGATCTAACAAATGCCAGTGGCTTCACCTGGGAGATCGCCTTACTTTTTCCATATGAAAGATGCAAATCCAGTGATGGATCCTGTCTTCCTTTGTGCTTTGCCTTTTAACAAGCTGCCCTTCATACTTAACAATTACCTGGCCTTTCTCGCCCAATCCTAATGTGCTTCACGTTGTGTTTTCTTATTTTATTTTTCTGTGTTCTGACTACTGTTGTGCTCAGCTCAGAGAAACAAATATCTAGAAAGCTTGTTTCATTTTCCCACTGTCCGCTGGGGTAGCCCAGCACACAGCACACATCTTCCAGAAAACACACCCTTGCTGTTTCTTTAGTCCTGAGGGAGTATTTTGGGAGTCTAAATACAAACCCAGACCATTCTGACAATTTCTCCTTTACTTTTTTTTTTCCCATATTGCTACCAGGATGTTTTTCTTTTCTTCAAGAAAATTAGAGATACCAAGGGAACATTTCATGCCAAAATGGGCTCAATAAAGGACAGAAATGGTAGGGACCTAACAGAAGCAGAAGATATTAAGAAGAGGTGGCAAGAATACACAGAAGAACTATACAAAAAAGATCTTCACAACCCAGATAATCACAATGGTGTGATCACTGACCTAGAGCCAGACATCCTGGAATGTGAAGTCAGGTGGGCCTTAGAAAGCATCACTACAAACAAAGCTAGTGGATGTGATGGAATTCCAGTTGAGCTATTTCAAATCCTGAAAGATGATGCTGTGAAAGTGCTATACTCAATATGCCAGCAAATTTGGAATACTCAGCAATAGTCACAGGACTGGAAAAGGTCAGTTTTCATTCCAATCCTGAAGAAAGGCAATGCCAAAGAATGCTCAAACTACCGCACAATTGCGCTCATCTCACACGCTAGTAAGGTAATGCTCAAAATTCTCCAAGTCAGCCTTCGGCAATACGTGAACCGAGAACTTCCAGATGTTCAAGCTGGTTTTAGAAAAGGCAGAGGAACCAGAGATCAAATTGCCAACATCTGCTGGATCATTGAAAAAGCAAGAGAGTTCCAGAAAAACATCTATTTCTGCTTTATTGACTATGCCAAAGCCTTGGACTGTGTGGATCACAATAAACTGTGGAAAATTCTGAAGGAGATGGGAATACCAGACCACCTGACCTGCCTCTTGAGAAACCTGTATGCAGGACAGGAAGCAACAGTTAGAACTGGACATGGAACAACAGACTGGTTCCAAATAGGAAAAGGAGTACGTCAAGGCTGTATATTGTCACCCTGCTTATTTAACTTATATGCAAAGTACATCATGAGAAACGCTGGGCTGGAAGAAGCACAAGCTGGAATCAAGATTTCCAGGAGAAATATCAATAACCTCAGATATGCAGATGACACCACCCTTATGGCAGAAAGTGTAGGTGAACTAAAGAGCCTCTTGATGAAAGTGAAAGAGGAGAGTGAAAAAGTTGGCTTAAAGCTTAACATTCAGAAAACTAAGATCATGGCATCTGGTCCCATCACCTCATGGGAAATAGATGGGGAGACAGTGGAAACAGTGTCAGACTATTTTTCTGGGCTCCAAAATCACTGCAGATGGTGACCGCAGCCATGGGATTAAAAGACGCTTACTCCTTGAAAGGAAAGTTATGACCAACCTAGATAGGATATTAAAAAGCAGAGACATTACTTTGCCAACAAAGGTCCGTCTGGTCAAGGCTATGGTTTTTCCAGTAGTCATGTATGGATGTGAGAGTTGCACTGTGAAGAAAGCTGAGCACTGTAAAATTGATGCTTTTGAACTATGGTGTTGGAGAAGACTCTTGAGAGTCCCTTGGACTGCACGGAGATCCATCCAGTCCATCCTAAAGAAGATCAGTCCTGGGTGTTCATTGGAAGGACTGATGCTGAAGCTGAAACTCCAATACTTTGGCCACCTCATGCGAAGAGTTGACTCATTGGAAAAGACCCTGATGCTGGGAGGGATTGGGGGCAGGAGGAGAAGGGGACGACAGAGGATGAGATGGCTGGATGGCATCACTGACTCGATGGGCATGAGTTTGAGTAAACCCTGGGAGTTGGTGATGGACCGGGAGGCCTGGCGTGCTGCGATTCATGGGGTCGCAAAGAGTTGGACACGACTGAGCGACTGAACTGAACCAGGATGTTATAGTAATAATTTTGATTACAATAGATAATTTTTTGGTGGGGTGTATATGGACTTGTCTTTAGGTTTTTTGTTGTCTTCCTCTAGAGTTTTATGTGTTGTACTATTAGTGATCACCTTTCACAGGGCAAAGGGTTCACCACTCATAAACTAAGCAAGACTTGGGCTGTCTGAGGACACAGGGCTATCTGCTTCCACAGTGCTGGTGGCAGCAACTCTGCAGGAGTCTGAGTTGAGGTCCCTCAAAGCATTCCATCACAATAAACCTGATGCCATCAAAGCCTTGTACAACATGAAAATTTTGTCCATTTCTTACCTCCACTGAATTTTGGAAAGTAAGGGTTCATGGTAGAACTGTTGTTGGTTTTTGTTAGTAATTTCAGGAGTGAAATGAACTTCACGTCTCTAAAAAAAAGTAGTGTTCTTTCTGGTTCAGGGAGTGTTTACTGGCAATGTAATGCTTAAAAACAAAAAAAATGACCCTCGGATTCTCTTGTTCTTGTTTCTGAGTTTGCCTGTGGATATTTGCTTTACTTTGACCAAGGGAGACCAGTATTAATGCTGCTGGTACCTCTCAGGGGAGGGGTACATGGAACCTTCACAACCCGCAGGGTGTCTTCACAGGCCCCTGAAATCCTGTTCCTGTTAGCAATATCCCTCTGTCCAGGAGGAATTCTGTGAATGTGTATTGACCCTGTGGGTTGAGATAGCCTGGGACCGTATGTCTTTTCATCTTAAAAAAAGACCCACTTAAAATGAAGCAGACATTTTAGATGCTTTGGGGACAATGATACACAGAAGTTACTGCCAGATGCCTGTCTCACACCCCCCTGACCTTCCTGGAAAAGCCCTCTCAGAGCCAGGCATCACTCACATTCCACCCTCTGTCCCAGAAGATGCTCATGGCACCTGGGCCAGCCTACATCCCTTTGGGCCTGCTGTGTAGCTGGTGGGGCCTGACCCACGGCCTCAGACTCACTGCATAAGTCAACCAGGGAGATAACACTCCCACTCCATCCCCACTCCACGCCCCCACAAGTGGTTTTGCACGTGAAAATCTACCCCATCTCCGCCGGTGCTGGGACCAGGACAGTCATGGAGGTGCCCGGGTGGGGAGCAGCTCTCGGCGGCCCTGCCCCATGTGTGGGCATCCTCAGTGGACATGGGAAACAAGAGATCTGCAGACACTTGTTGGAAATTTGACAAAGTGGTTATATGCTTTTGAACCTAACAATTAAAAAAATTGGAGTGATGTATTATGTATTTTTTCCCATTTTTTTCTAGCACTTTATTGTGTTTTTAAAAACATGTCTGTGCGCAATGGACTGGACCCAAGGGCAGAGGAGCATGCTTCTGGGTGGTGGATCTCCAGAGCTTCATTCCAGCTCCAGGAGTAGAGCATAGGGGTGGGAAGGGGCACTGGCTCTCCGGAGCCATGTGGGGCCAGCCAGAGCAGCCTCGGGTTTTTATTTGCAAAAGAGAGCACTTCATGAAACTATTTTAAAACACCTAGCCCTTGTAAGTGAGCAGGCAGCAGTCCCGGTCTTTCCTTCTCTTCCCTCTGTGATCCTGCACTTCCTGTGTGTTCCGTCTACTGCCGGGTGAGGAGAGGGTAGAAAGAGCCTTTGGAGTCTGGGCCTGTGTGTCTTTGCCCTGTTGGGCCCTAGGGGAGCTGCCTTTGGCTCGCCAGAATCCAGGGTGTGACCAGACAGCTGGTAACTAGTCAGAGCATCCTCCTGCTTTGGTGGCAGCAGGCACTTAGGTGGGGACCTGCGTTGGGCGTTGTGGAGCACAGGTTTCCTAGCAGTGAACTCAATGCCTGCCTTCTCTTTGCTGCAGTTGCTGACATGATGCCCCCACCCTTGGAGCAGGACCTGAATGCCCTGCTGGCTCGCAAGGAGGAGGAGTGGCGAGCGCTGCAGGCCCAGCGCACCCAGATGCAGGAGGCGGCTCTGCAGGACACACAGCGCCGACTGGAGGAGGCTCAGGGGAAGCTGCGGCGCCTGCGGGAGGACTTTATCTACAACCTGCAGGTGCTGGAAGAGCGGGACCGGGAGCTGGAGCGCTACGACGCCGCGTTCGCCCAGGCCCGAGGGCTGGAGGAGGCCAGGCAGGCCGAGGTGAGCGAGCTCAAGATCGAAGTGGCCAAGCTGAAGCAGGCGCTGGCCAGCGAGACCCGACGGCTGGAGGACCTGCAGCGGCAGTACCAGCAGAGGCTGCAGGAACACCGCCTGGAGCTGGAGCGGGTCCACAGGTGAGGGCCAGCGGACCCCACGCCCCTGCCCTCCACTGGCCTCCTTCCCCATAGGGCTGCCGGGCTCCCACCTGCTCAGTGTTTGTCACAGGAAGGCAGGCACGGCCATACCTGGATGTTTTTTTCTGGGTCCCACCCAGTGCAGCTGAAATTAGTGGAGGCTGGTTTAACTATTTGAAATTTTTTCCATGAGTTGCAAATATGAATTATTGTAATAAAACATATTTGAGTTTATAATTATAGTAAGTCCTCTACATATGAATGATATTCTATTCTGAGGGCCTGTTTGTAAGTCCAACAAAGTTAGTCCAGGTACAGCTGGTAACTAGTCAGAGCATGCTCCTGCCTTGGTGGCAGCAGGCACTTAGGTGGGCATCTGAGGTGGGCGTAGTAGTAGTACTACTGTGTTGTAATTGCTTTATAGTACTTTTCACACAAATAATATATAAAAAAATTTAAAAAATTTTTATTGTAGTATAGTTGTTTTACAGTGTTGTTAGTTTCTACTGTACCACAAAGTGAATGTGTGTGTGTGTGTGTGTGTGTGTATGTATATATTTTTTTTAATTTCCTTCTCATTTAGGTTACTACAGAGCTCTGAGTAGGGTTCCCTGTGCTATATACAGTAGGCTCTCATTAGATATCTTATACGTAGTATCAGTAGTGTATGTACAGTCAATCCCAATCTCCCAATTCACCCTGCTCCCTCCGCTTCCCCCCTTGGTATTCATATGTTTGTTCTCTACGTCTGTGTCTCTATTTCATCTTTGCAAATAAAATCATTTTTACCATTTTTCTAGATTCCACATGTAATGTTAATGTATGTTACTTGCTTTTCTGTTTCTGACTTATTTCACTCTCTGTTACAGTCTCTAGGTCCATCCATGTCTCTACAAATGACCCAGTGTCGTTCATTTTTATGACTGAGTAATATTACACTGTATATACATACCACTTCTTTATCTGTTTCTCTGACATTTTTTTGCTTGGTTGGTTTTTTGTCATTTTTAAAAATTTTTTACTTTTTAGCTGCACCATCCAGCATTGTGGAATTTTAGTTCCCCAATCAGGGATTGAACCCGCACCGCCTGCATTGGAAGCGTAGAGTCTTCATCACTGGACCACCAGCGAATTCCCTACCTCTTCCGCTGTTGATGTACATTTAGGTTGCTTCTGTGTCCTGACTATCGTAAATAGTATTGCAATGAACATTGGGGTGCATGTGTCTTTTTGAATTATGTTTTTCTCTGGGTATATGCCCAGTAGTGAAATTGCTGGGTCATATAGTAGTTCTATTTTTAGTTTCTTAAGGAATCTCCATACTGTTCTCCATAGTGGCTATATTAATTTACATTTCCACCAACAGTGCAGGAGGGTTCCCTTTTCTTTATACCCTCTCCAGTATTTATTGTCATGGATTTTTGATGATGGCCTTCTGACCAGTGTGAAGTGATACCTCATCATAGTTTTGACTTGCATTTTTCTAATAATTAGTGATTTTTTAACATCTTTTCTTCATGTGTTTATTGGTCACTTGTGTGTCTTCTTTGGAGAAATGTCTATTTAAGTCCTCTGCTATTTATTTTTTATTTTTGAGCTGCATGAACTATTTGTATATGTTGGAGATTAATATTTTGTCAGTTGCTTTGTTTGACAATACTGTCTCCCATTCTGAGGGTTGTCTTTTCATCTTGTTTATGGTTTCTCTTGCCACTATTATTCAAAATAATTTTGAAAGTCCTAGCCATGGCAATCAGAGAAGAAAAAGAAATAAAAGGAATCCAAATTGGAAAAGAAGAAATAAAACGGTCATTGTCTGAAGATGACATGATATTCTACACAGTAGTAGGAGTAGTAGTAGTTTAGTTGCTAAATCGGGTCCAACTCTTGTGACCCCATGGACTGTAGCCTGCCAGGCTCCTCTGTCCATGGGATTCTCCAGGCAAGAATACTGGAGTGGATTGCCATTTCCTTCTCCAGGGGATCTTCCCGACCCAGGAATTGAACCAGGTCTCCTGCATTGCAGGCAGATTCTTAACCAACTGAGCTACGAGGGAAGCGCAGTACTCTACATAGAAAATCCTAAAGATGCCACCAGGAAACTATTAATAGCTAATCAATGAATTTAATAAAGTTGCAAAATACAAAATTAATACTCTGTAATCTTTTGCATTCCTATACACTAACAACAAAAGATCACAAA
Organism: Cervus canadensis; assembly: GCF_019320065.1. NCBI lineage: Eukaryota > Metazoa > Chordata > Mammalia > Artiodactyla > Cervidae > Cervus > Cervus canadensis. The sequence goes on along the minus strand of NC_057386.1, from coordinate 12,281,375 downwards.
GAGAAATCAAGGAAATAATCCCATTTACTGTTGCAACAAAAAGAAGAAAATATCGTGGAATAGACCTACCTAAGGAGGCAAAAGACCTATATGTACTAAACTATAAGATACTGATTAAAGAATTCAAAGATGACACAAACAGATGGAGAGATATACCATGTTCTTGAATTGGAAGAGTCAATATTATGAAAATGACTATACCACGCAAAGCTATCTACAGATTCAATGCAATCCCTGTAAAATTACCAATGGCATTTTTCACAGAACTAGAATAGCAACAACAACAACAAAAATGACAATTTGTATAGAAGCATAAAAGGCCTGGATAGCCAAAGCAGTCTTGAGAAAGAGAAATAGAGCTGAAAGAATCAAGCTGTCTGACTTTAGACTGTACTACAAAGCTACAATAATCAAGAATCTATGGTACTAGCACAAAAACAGAAATATAGAACTGTGGAGTAGGATCAAAAGGCCAGAAATAAACCCATGCACCTATGGTCACCTAATCTATGACAAAGGAGTCAAGATTTTTGATGGTGGCCATTCTGACCAGTGTGAGGTGATACTTCATTATAGTTTTCATAGGCATTTTTCTGTTAGTGATTTTGAGCATCTTTTCATATGTTGGTCCATATACAATGGAGAAAAGATAGCCTCTTCAATAAGTGGTGCTGGGAAAACTGGACAACTACATGTAAAAGAATGAAATTAAAACACTCTCTAATACCATACACAAAAATAAACAGCAAATGGATTAAAGACCTAAATATAAGGCCAGACACTGTAAAACTCTTACAGGAAACATAGGCAGAACACTCTGACATAAATAGCCACAATCTCTTTTTAAAAAATATTTATGTATTTAATTTTGTCTGAGCTGGCTCTTCTTTTCTGCGAGGGCCTTTCTCTAGTTGTGGTGAGCGGGGGCTATTCTCTAGTTGCGGTGCTCAGGCTTCTCATTCTGGTAGCTTCTCTTGTTGAAGAGCGTGAGATCTTAGACCTGAGGGCTTCAATATAGTTGCAGCTCTCAGGCCTAGAGCACAGGCTCAATAGTTGTGATGCACAGGCACACATGCTTTGAGGCATGTGGGATCTTAGTTCCCTTACCAGGGATTGAACCCACGTCTCCTGCATGGCAAGACAGATTCTTAACCACTGGATCATCAGGGAAGTCCCAGAAAACATTTTTAATCTTACAGTACAGTACCAGCCACATCATCACCACTGCTTTTACGCTTGCTTCTGGACATCCTGGAGTTGAAATAAAGATACTGTCCTCTATGCAATACTGTAAAGTGCCCCAAAGCACAACCACACGTAGAGGACGCACGCACATGACCGTGTACGCCAGACACGTGAACTAGCTTGTGTGACTGGACTTGCAAACACATGTTTTCATCTTGGAAAGTTCGCCTCTAGAAGGTTCGTATGTAGGGGACTTATTGTTTTAATGATGTGAAATGTATGTTAAATCTGATACTAAGAGCTGACTTGAGGCAGGTCAACTGAGACCCTGAAGCTGTTGTCAGGCCTGTGGGCTCCACGATGAGGACAGGCCTCAGCTGCATGCTCTGCTGCAGCCTTGATGTGCTTTATATGGTTTTGTGAAGTGTCTCCCCAGGACTCCTGCTCATTCTTTTTCACCAAATTTGGGACATTTTCAACCGTTATTTCTTCAAGTACATTGTTGGCTCCACCCTCTTTTTCCTTCCACTCTGGGACTGCAGTGAGGACAATGTGAATGCTACATCTTTTGTTATCATCCCACGGGTCTCTGAGGCTCCACTTATTTTTTTCAGCATATTTCTTTCTGTTGTCATGTCAGGTAACTTTTGTCATTCTCTGGTTCTTTTCTGTAACGTGTTTATTCTGCCTTTGAGCCCAATTAGAGTGTCCTTCGTTTTGGTTATGGTACTTCTTAGTTCTCAAGTTTCCATTTGATTCTTTGTTATATTTTCTTTTTCTTTTCTGAGAGTTTCTATTTTCCATTTGTCCCAAGGCTCTGTGAAATTGCTTGTCAGAGCATTTTTATGATGGCTGCTTTAAAATCCTTGTTAGATCATATCAACATCTGTGTCATCTTGGTGTTAGCATCTATGGATTGTGAGTTCTCATTCAAGTGGAGAGTTCCTGGTTGTTGGTATGACCAGTGACTTTTGTGTTTCTTTTTTCTTTTTTGGCCACACTGCTCGGCATGTGGGATCTTCATTCCCCAAACAAGGAATAAAAACCTGTGCCCCCTACAATGGAAGCAGAGAGTCCTAATCGCTGGACTGCCAGGGAAGTCCTGGCATGACCAGTGACTTATGACTGTATCCTGGGCACTTGTGGGATTGTCCCGAGAGCCTGGATCCCACGTCATGTTCTCCTCTGCAGATAGTCACCTGTCTGGGTATAGCATGTGGGTCCCCTGGGTCCTGCCAAAGCCACTCCTGCAAAGAAGAAGCATTACCTGTCCCCTCACGTTTGCAAAGGAGACCCTGCAAATGTGTAGTTTGGAGACTATTCAGTGTGACTTTTCTTAACACTGAGCTTTTTTTTTTTTTTTCTAACATAGTGACAGGAACAGTGAGCTGGATCAGCAGCGGGAGCAGTATGGGAACCTGAAGTGGAAGCTGGAGAGGAGACTCAAGGAGCTGGACGGCGAACTTGGCCTGCAGCGGCAGGTAGGTGGGGGATCCACTTCTTCCTCAAGACTGTTGTTTTGTTGGTCATATAGTATCAGCCTAGGATCACAGGTTCCCACTTTGTGGTGATCTGTGGCGAAATGTGTCAGGGTATCTAAATCTTCCTCTGTGGTAACGCCCCCAAAATTCTCCTTCCTTGGAAATGAATAAACATTTCGTCCTATATTATATTTGAGAAAGAAGTATTATGAAATTAGAGTTCTTTACTGTGGAAGAGAGCTGGGAACTCAAATTGTGATAATTGTATTTCTTTCAACAAGCAATAAATGACCCTAAGTTTAAATATAGCTGTGTCAGCTGACAGGAGACACTTAAACCTGTCTCTGAAATTTCTCCTCGGCGTCCCTGAAGCTCAGCCTCCACATCTGAGAGACACTTTGCTATGTTGGAGTTTGGGTGAAGGACATCCTTCACACTTAGGGCTGAAGTCCATGTCTGGCAGGGCTGCGTGTGTGCACAACATGGGTCCCCTTGTTCTCCTTCCAGGATGTACCGAGCTTGTGTTGTCGTAGCAGCAGCTGGTGTTTATGAAAACCGCCTCATGTAGCTCCTTGTGCGTGTATGTGAATTTATCTGCTCAATACAACAGAGACACCATTTTGTTCTGCATTTTGCAAGTAGGGAACCGAGGTCAAGACATTAAGTAACCTGCCCAAAATCCCCCTCAGTAAATCAAGGAGCCGTAATTTGAGTCCAGGACACTTCCAGCGTGTGAACTCTTAGGCACTGTCCTTCTGCCGTAGGTTAGCAACTCACAACTTATTTTTAGACTTGTATCCGCGATATTGGAGAGTAGCTGGATCTGGAAGTCAGCCTAGCTGTGTCCCCACTTCTGCCCTCCTTGGAGTGATAGTGACTGAGTGATCTGGAGTGATCTGACCTTGGCCCCTGGTCTCCCAGTGGATGTGCCATGGGGCGGATGTGAACTTTGTGCCTGCCTGTGCTGGCCTGTCCTTCCTTGGAACTGGGGTCAGCAGTTCTCAAGGAGGACAGACCGATCAGCTGGTGGACTGAGGCCTGAGTGTCAGGGCCTCCATCCCATAGCATGGCGTTGGTGCCCTGAGATAGGACAGCATCCTGATGGGCTGTGCCCACCAGAATGGAAGATACTTGAAGATGCAACTGTCCTTAAAACCAAGCTCTCAGGCCCGGCTGCATCTACTAACCACCACTGGTGCAGGAGGAGGCCCTGTCCTTTCCTTCCCCTCTGGAAGCTCGAATTTCACTGTCCACAATGATGCCACCACTCAAAACAGTCTGTAGAGCTTTTGACATTTCCTGCAGAGGACTTTCTTTTGGAGTCCTTGGGGACCAAAGAACTTTGTCTCTTACGGGCGGGTTTGACTTTAGGAAACATCCGAGGTCACTGGGGGCTGAGCTGGGCGATCAGAAGACCAGCTGTAACTCATCTAGGTCATGAGGTGTCCTCAGGTGGTGTCAGAGTCTCTTCCAGAGAAGGAATTTCAAAAGGGCACTGGGTGGTGGTGGAATCGTCCCTGTTAGCAGGGCAGTCAGTGGCACGTGGAGGCAGCGGTAGCCCTGGTGGGTGTTGTGGTCACTGGGCTAGGTCTCTGGGTGACTTCCCAGCTTGTCCACACTCAAAGAAGTCCTTACTGTGACTCAGGCTTGTTCAGGCTTTGAGCCCCCTTGTCCACAAGGAAGGCCCCTTCAGATGTGCGTTTTCATACCAGCCCTGTCTCTTGCAGGAAGGAAGCTTGACGTCTGGACTCTCCAACTATAGGCTCTGTCCAGGGCTGCAGCTGGAAACCTGGGCAGCCTTTGCTGCCTAGTGTGGTTCGGGTCCAGCTGGGGCCCATGCCAGCCTTGGGGCTCTACTGCCCGTGCCAACCCTGTGACTGAAGGAAGGGTATTATGCGCTCATCGGCTTTGTGGCTTCCTTTGGGCTGGTTTTCTGTCTCCTTTTTCTGAAGATCTTTGTGCTCATTACTGACTTGTCAAAGGTAGAATTGATTCAATGGTAATGTTGATTATTACCTTGAAGAAAGAAGTGTAAGATGACAGGAGCTGAGTTAGTCTGTTTAATGTTTATTATGTCTGCAAGTTGTATACTGTGGACTTGTTTTTTTATTATTGGTTAGCAGTCCCAGAATTAGAAGCCTCTAGAGGAGAAACAGTGATTTATTTATTTATTGTTCATTCATTTAACAAAGAGATTTCACCAGGCACGTTCCTGGGCTCTCGGGTTAGGGCTAAGCACTAGCCCCACCTGCCCTGGGAGTGAGCTGGCCCTCGTCGGGGATGCAGTGAACACTTGAACAGTACAGTCTCTGGCTATAGCATCCTGGGGACATCACCTCTGTGACACAGGGAGGCGGGGTGAGGTGGAACTGGTCTTTTAATAGGCAAGTCAGGGCACCCTGAGAAGAGGACTTGTGAGCCCAAGTCTGCAGGTGCAACAGAGTTCAAGTTCAAGGAGGCTGAGGTGAGGGCTGTAAAGCCTCCCAGGCCTTCCTGAGAATGACCTTTGCTCCAGGTGAGGTGAGAAACTCTTGGGGGCTTGTGAGCCAAGTCAAATCTTTAAAAGAGCCTCTTCTGTGGGGTTGAGGACAGACTGTGGAGTGGGGGATGCAGGGAGACACAAGAGGGCTGCTGCAGCCCTAGGTGGAAGGTGTGGGACTTGAGCCACTGACAGGTTCTGGATACACCTAGATAGCAGAGCCAACTAACAGGCTGATAGATCGGATGGGGTGAGAGGCAGGCACCAAGGACATGCCTGCTTTGGGGCTGAGTGCCTGGCAGGACGACTTGCCATGTATAGAGATGGGGGAACTGCACAGGAAGGATGGGGAGGGCGCTTGGTCAGGCTGTGTACAAGGAGGTGGCTTCTGGGCTCCCAGGAAGACACGCTGGGAGGTCAGGGCGGAAGGGGCGGTAGTCCCAAGGTACAGAGCTGGAAGTCTGGGGCTTCCCAGAGGGTGGCTGTAGACAGAGGAGCCAACTGTCCAGGCTGAACCTTGAATTCTAGAACAGGGAAGTTTAGGGGATATCATCACAGGGCAGGGGTGTGGCTTGGGGACTAGCAGGAGAGGGGCCCCCAGGAACAAGAGAGGAGGGTGGTCAGAAGGCAGGCCTGAGCCCCGTACCTCTGGGGTGAAGTGGGGACAGGGAGTGCAATGGGTTTCTTGTTTCCTCACCAAGGACCCTAAGTGCTTACCTACTGGTCTGGGCCGGGCTCTGCCTCTGCAAGGGCTTCCTGCCCCCTGGTGGCCACAGCCTGCACAACTTTGAGCAGAAACCAAAGGCTTCAGTATTTTGTCATGTTAGCAGTCAAAGTGATGCTCAAAATTCTCCAAGCCAGGCTTCAACAGGACATGAACCGTGAACTTCCAGATGTTCAAGCTGGATTTAGGAAAGGCAGAGGAACCAGAGATCAAATTGCCAACATCCGTTGGATCCTCGAAAAAGCAAGAGAGCTCCAGAAAAACATTTACTTTATTGACTATGCCAACACCTTTGATTTTATGGATCACAACAAACTGTGGAAACTTCTTAAAGAGATGGGAATACCAGACCACCTTACCTGCCTCCTGAGAAATCTGTATGCAGGTCAAGAAGCAACAGTTAGAATTGGACATGAAACAACAGACTGGTTCCAAATTGGGAAAGGAGTATGTCAGGCTGTGTATTGTCACCGTGCTTATTTAACTTATATGCAGAATACATCATGAGAAATGCTGGGCTGGATGAAGCACAAACTGGAATCAAGATTGCCGGGAGAAATATCAATAACCTCAGATATGTAGGTGACACCATCCTTATGGCAGAAAGCAAAGAACTGAAGAGCCTCTTGGTGAAAGAGAAAGAGGAGAGTGAAAAAGTTGGCATAAAGCTCAACATTCAGAAAACTAAGATCACGGCATCCAGTCCCATCATTTCATGACAAATAGATGGGGAAACAATGGAAACAGTGACAGACTTCATTTTTGGGGGCTCCAAAATCACTGCAGATGGTGACTACAGCCATGAAATTAAAAGATGTTTGCTCCTTGGAAGAAAAGTTATGATCAACCTAGACAGTTTATTAAAAAGCAGAGACATTACTTTGGCGACAAAGGTCTGTCTAGTCAAGGCTATGGTTTTTCCAGTAGTCCTGTATGGATGTGAGAGCTGGACCATAAAGAAGGCTGAGTGCCAAAGAATTGGTGTTTTCGAACTGTGGTGTTGGAGAAGACTCTTGAGAGTTCCTTGGACTGCAAGGAGATCCAGCCAGTTGATCCTAAAGGAAATCAGTCCTGAATATTCATTGGAAGGACTGATGCTGAAGCTGAAACCCCAGTACTGTGGCTACCTGAGGTGAAGAACTGACTCATTTGAAAAGACCCTGATGCTGGGAAAGATTGAAGGCAGGAGGAGAAGGGGACAACAGAGGATGAGATGGTTGGATGGCATCACCGACTTGATGGACATGAGTTTGAGAAAGCTTTGGGAGTTGGTGGTGGATAGGGAGGCCTGGTGTGCTGCAGTCCATATGGTCGCAAAAAGTCAGACACGACTGAGCTACTGAACTGAACTGAGCAGTCAGTCTCAATGATTTTCATATTCTGATCCCAGCGAGGATTTCTTGTGTGACCCCCTTAAACGTCATCTTGCTTCTCAAGGGATTTAAAAAAAATGCATATTTTCAGTTGTACCATGCAGTGTCTCTGAGGCCCCCAGCCTCAACTTTCAAAGGAGGGGAGGGAGCCTGCCATGCATTTATCACAGGGAGGAGGCAGAGACGCACCCGTTCTTGCCTGGATGCTCTGGCTGGGCTCAGCCTCCCTTGACCCTTTCCTTCTGGTAACTGGGTCTGCCAGCTCTCTTCAAAAGCAGGGCCCTCATTACTTGGTCAGAAACCTGGAATCAGGCTAGTGTGCCGTGCTCACGCACTGTGCTTTCCACGTGCTGTGCTGGGCGGGCTCAGCCTGTCCTCACAGCTCCTCCATGGGCTGGGCCTCCTGTCTGCCCACTCCGTATTAGCCTGTGCTCACCCTGACGACAAGTGTCAGGTAAAGTCACTATGAGGTTTTAGGGCAGGAGAGATGGTTAGAGTCAGACTAACTCCAGGACACGCATTTCAGTTTGACTTTGACCCTCGCTGTGATTTCTGCGTCTATATCCAGACCTCCTATTCAAAGGCTACATCAGGCCATGCGTGTCTGCTCTCCTGACACCACTGGAGACAGGACTGTAAAGGACCAAGGACAGTGAGAACCCACAGCAGTGGCGGGAGCAGGAGAAGGGCCTCAGCGCTCGGACGAGCCTGCGCCTTCCCTGGGGGGGAAGCGGGGAGGGGGGAGACCTGTGGGAGACGCATCGCGTGGATATACAGACTCAGAGATCTTAGGCCTCAGGATGTTAAGGGCTGTGCATGTGCACGTAGAAGTTTGTATTTGGGGCCCATGAACCCCTGCTCACATGCAGATAGAGTGCTCAGCAGACGGAGAAGTGCCCTTCCCCAGACAGAAGCTCAGCACAAATTTCTTGAAACAAATTGAATCACTCATGGGGAGAAGGAGGGCAGCTGTGTGGACCCAGGTGCCTGCTGCGTAGATCTAACCTTAGGGAGACAGCATCCTCAGTCAGCCCTGCCAAGATTCAGCCTCATTAAGCTGTCATTTTCTACAGTCCATGCAGCCATACTGTGTGCAGTTCCACAGGTTTAATGCAGGCATTTTCCCGGTAACAGCCAAGACAGAATTTCACTGCCACCCAAAGTTCTGCGTGCCTCTTTGCAGTCAGGGAGCAGCGCCCCCGGCCCTGGCCCCACCAGCTTGCTGCCTTCCACTTGCAGTGAGAACTGGCTTTTCAGAGAGGCCTGTGAGAACGGAGCCTCGAGCTGGTGCCCCTTTTAGTCTGGCTTCTCTCTCACCGTGACGTGTCTGAGGCGCATGGATGTCGTGCGGTTGGCAGCTTGTTCCTTCTCGGTGCCTGCCGGTGCTGTGTGTTGCGTGGAGGTGCCGGTATGTTTGCGTTCTCTGTCAGCTCACACTTCGGACACTTGGGTCTTTTCCAGTTTGGGGCCAGTTTGAATAAGGCTGCTGTGAGCATTCTTGGCTGTCTTTGAATGGACACAGGCTCCACGACCAGGAGTGCGATTTCTGGGACATGTACTACGGCTCTGTCTAACTTTTTGAGAAACTGCTGAGGTGTCCTTTAGGATGGCTATAGGGTCACATCCCACCAGCTGCAGATTAGAGTTCTAGTCATTTCCCATCCTTGCTCGCACTTAATGTTGTTAGTCTTTTCCTTTTTAGTAGTCTAGTGGGTGTGTAGCTGGGGATTAAATGCGATTATCCTTGATGATCAGAGTTTAAGTATCTGTTAACGTGCTTATTGGCCATTCATATATCCTTGTGAAGTTTCTGTTCAGCTTTTTTGTACTTAAAAAAAAATTGAGTTTTCTTCCTATTATTGATTTGTGAGTTCTTCATGTATACTCCAGAAATAAGTCCTTAAGTATATATTTTTTTGAATATTTTCTCCCATTCTGTGCCTTACCTTTTCCTTTTTGTAAGTCTTAATTTCAACATCCTAGTGAACTCTTTATTGCCTCATTCCTGAGTGTGTGTGTGTGTAAAGTCGATCAGTCGTGTCCAACTCTTTGCAACCCCATGGACTGTAGCCCACTAGGCTCCTCTGTCCATGGGATTCTCCAGGCAAGAATACTGGAGTGGGTTGCCATTTCCTTCTCTAGGGGATCTTCCCAACCCAGGGATCGAACCCAGGTCTCCCACATTGCAGGCAGACGCTTTATCCTCTGAGCCACCAGGGAAGCCCCATTCCTGAGTAGGAGCCTGTAACTGAGGCGGGATTACAAGACGGAGAAATGCCTGCAACCCAAGAAGAAGCCCAGAGGAATAGGGAAGGTGATTCCTGAGACAGTGATCCTAAAACCCACCATTGTGTGATCAGTTCAGGTGTGGGGCAGCAGGGTGGGCCCTGTGGACCCGCGCGTGCTAGATTACCTGTGTGCGGTGTCTGGTTGTCCGTGTTGGGCTAGTTGTCTGCACGGATGGCTCTGGTACTATGGCCTCCTAGGCCCCACCGGCGGTGCCAGTGATACTGCAACTCGCATCAGCCTGGTCCTGGAGGATGGGTCAGGAGAATAGCTGCCTTCCTACTCCTGGGGCAGAGGCTTGCTATTTCCCTCCTCCCCACAGGGCTCTTCCTTTGTCCCTCCCCTGAGGTGAGAGTGAGCCTGCAGGGGGACCTGGGGGGGTGGCGGGGAGGGAGGGGAATGGGCTGGGAACCGGACAGGACCAGCCATTCCTCCCATTGCGTCTTCACTTTCAGTGCCTCAAGGCGCGTTCTGGGGGCTTCCTGTGATCAGTGCCCCCAGAAATGTATTTTGCATCCATAACTCAGGATGCTAGGAGGAAGGGCCAATCAGAACAAGAAAGAATTTTGACAGTTACAAGTGCATATAAAGCAATAAATTCAGAATATAGAAAAAAGACACAGAAAGTCCAACAGAAAATTTAAGAGACATGGAAGATAAGTCCAGGATTCATCTAACAATATAAACTCCAGAAACATACAGCAAAGAACGGGAAGGGATCAGATTGTCAAGTAAACGTGTAGTTGCTTCTCGGGGTGGGGACTTCAGATTAAACCCCCTCCCACCCTGAGCCATGAATGAAAATGTGTCAGAGAAACAAAGAGGAGATGCTACAAACGTCCAGAAAACCTATAAGGCAGAGCCTGGCCCCAGCTCCTCGACCATGGCTTGGGATAGACTTGAAAAGGTCTTCAGCTCTGTGGGGCAGCAATGTCAGGCCAGAGCCCTGGAGTGTGAGGGTGTGGGTGCCTCAGGCTAGACAACAGCCTCTCAGGAGGTTACTGGAGTGTAACTACTGAGCGAGCTCTGAGCAGCACCTGTGGGTCAGGGCCGAGGGCACAACCTTTAGCTGCTTCTGTTTCCCTTCTGAGTTTAGAACTTTGAGAACCAAGAGATGGAGGGAGCGGAGAAGGCTGCTGGGAGAAGGAGGGTCAGAGCTGGGCGGGCTCCCTGGATCCCCAGGACGGGGTGGCTCCAGTCACAGGGCCCAGCTGGCAGCCTCACACGGAGCCCATGAGCCTGAGCGATGTGGGGCAGGGGGTGGCTCCCGCTCCCACAACTGGGAGAAGGCCCACTGGGGCCAGGGATCCCAGGACTCTCACCCTGATGCAAGCTCTTGAGGCGGGGAGGGGGCTCCTTTCCTGCAAGAGTACACAGAGAGAGGGGGAGAGGGCATCGAGGGATCCTGGGGACCGCCTAGGGAGCTGTGAAGGGCAGGCCTGGATACCAGCTGTGGGGCAGCCCAGGGAGAGGAACCCCAGGAGGGGAAAGAATCATACTGTGGGATGTGTCCTGGGAAGCAGACACCACTCGGGAAACAAGAGAGAACCAGAGAAATGGCGGGGGAGGGGAATTGAAAACTCAGAAAAACGATGAGGTGGGAACCGTCAGAATTGTTCACTGTTGGGTGTTCAGTGAATCACTAGTATAATAATTTAGGGACTTTTGGATTCAGCCCGTGAGTGAGGCATTCACAGAGCCGGGGGATGGAGCCATGACCCTGGGTTGGGGAGTTGGGTGGGGCTGCTCAGGAACCCGGCAGGTAGCATGGAGAACTGATGGGAAAGAATGGCATTTTTTTGCAGATATAGACGGAACCAACAGCTTAACTGGTAGGAGGGGTGGTTCTGGGTTCACGGGCCTCTGCTAACCTTTCCTTTGGGTTTGCTAGCTGCTCTATCTGGGCAGAGCAAAACCCCACAGGATCACGGAGAAAACAGAAAAGCCCACGCCCGGGGTGAAAACACAGGCTGTCCGATGCCCTTCATTGGGTATTACAGGTCCCAGTCCCACCGTTGACCACCTCCTCCATGAGGCCCTCTGCGGCCCTCCCACCCTCAGCGAGCCTGTGGGCCTCTGCCAGCCCCACTGTGCTCCTTTCACCATCAGCCCTTTTCTGTTTCAGGAGCTGCTCCAGGAGTTTGAGTCTGAATTGCAGAAGCGGGAGCATGAGTTCCGCCTGCGGGCTGACAACATGAGCAGTGTTGTCCTGGCACACGAACTCAAGGTAGCAGGCACCCTCGGACTGTGACTGTTTCCTCGGCATAAGTGAGAAGCCCCTGGCGAGTTAGGGTTCACACCAAGGCCCCCCCCTTTGTACGTGGGCTGGGGTCTCTACCATGCAGGTGACATGCTTGCCACCATGCCCGCCAGGGCCCTAGTCAGGAGTGATGGCCACTCTGCCCAGCAGGAGGACCACTGGTGCCACCAGTCTGAGTCTGGTTACTCTGACTTTGAGAAAGGGCCTCCCCCAGGAGAAATCGCCATCCCACAAACCCTGTCCTTGGCCTGTAATCCAGTGACACCTCGGAAGGGGCCTGTGAGGAGGTGTCACTCGCCTCCTGGTTTCAGAAGGAGGGCTGTCTGCTGTTGGTGCTCCCAGCTGTGGTGCTGGCTGCCGTCCACGAGCATGGCTTCTCTAAAGCACTGACCTGGCCAGGGCACATGTGAGGAGCACACACACCTGGCCTTTAGCACCAAGACCAGCCGGGAGGGGAGGGGGAGGTGTGCGGGGGACAGAGGAGCAGGGCTGACGTCTGGCCCAGTCCTGCCACCCCAGCTCGTCACACCTGGGCAGCGTCCAGCCAGGTGGATGGGTGCTTGCCCTAGTGATCATCAAGGTGCCTCCTCCAGGCTGCCAGCCTCCCACAGGGCTACAGTCCAAGGGGTAGTGCTCTCTCTGACTTCCCCCTGGAAGAATGCTGTCCCTGTCACCCAGGACCAGCAGGACTATGAGGCCGGGGCTGCCACAAGGTGACCCCCATGAGGCCTCTTTGGGGACTTCTGAGCACCAGGGGACAGAAGACAAGCAGGACGTGTGGGGCTAACCTGTGCTTCACAGTGGAGTGGGCACTCCTGTGGAGAAGAGCGGGGAAAAGTGGGCCAGGGCATGCCCCACTCCCACCTCTAGCTGCCGTGAGACAGTTCTGGTCCCCTGAACACCTGTCCCTGGAGGGCATCACAGCTTGTACATAGGTTATACACAAATTTGGGAACAGCAGTACCATCACCTCTATGTTATAGTCAAAGAAGCCAAGGCCCCAGAGAAGCTATTGAACAATTGAGCATGTGGCTGGGATTTGAGTGGGATCACTCAGCAGGGACCCACGTTCTTTCAACCTCCACCTGCCTCTGTGATTCCAGTATCCAGATCATGGCCTAGTTGGGTTGCTGGGGTACGAATTGGATTCACACAGGGGTCTGCTTTCGAGGCTGTGAGAGCATGTGAGGAGATTCTCACTGTTTCGTTGCTTCTCAAATTCCAGTCTTTCCTCTCTCCCTGTTCTGATAAGATGGTAACACTTAACTCTTAACACCTCTGTTTGTTCCACTTACATCCTCATTTTGAATCCTCTTCTCGAAGATTAAACTGCTGAACAAAGAGCTTGCGGCCCTGAGAGAGGCTGGGGCGAAGGCTGCCGAGTCCCTGCAGGGTGCCGAGGTGGCGAACGCGGAGCTGGAAGACAGGCTGCAGCGAAGAGACTGGGAGCTCCGAGACTTGGTGGCCGTGAAGGATGCCCGGTACGGAGCCTCCCTGCCTCCTTGTAGGTGGACGTGGCCGACGGGTGGTCTGGGCCCTAGCCCTGAGGCATCTGCCTTTCCCCGGTTATTCCAGGTTGGCTTTGCAGTAGCCTCTTATGTGCCTTTTCCACTAACATTTGCTTCTTTTCAGGATAAAAGACTTAGAGGGTAAACTTCACTCTATGCAGCTCACCAGGAAAAAAGAAGAGGAGACATTTCGGAGGAAGTGAGTGTTTTCTGCCTCCAGTGTCAGTGTAGGGATAATGTTCCCCAACCACCTTGGAGGCAAAGCCTCTTCTGTGGAACGTCAACAGGGTCAGGCCTGCTCTTCCAGGATCGCCCCTCACTTTTCAGTTCTAATGAGCGTATTTGTGTGTGTGGAGGAATATCATCAAAACACTGAGAATTACAGGACACGCATGGTGAAATAACTTGCTGAAAGCCGCCCAGGTTGACACCTTAGTGCTAATATATTTGACCCATTGACACAAGTCACAGGAGTGGGGTGCACACAGATGTTCTCTATCGTCACACTGCATGGTTCTGCAGAGTCATGTGCAGCCCAGATGGTGTTATTTATTTAGCCAAGATGACAGGGAACCTGTGTTCCCTGGTGTGGGCAGTGGTGTTTGTGCCCTGGAGTCTTGGTGTTTGCCTCTCGAAAATAACGAATGACCACAGGATGATGCATTCAGAGATAACTCTTTCCCTTCACTAGTTGTCATGATCAAACACTTCTTGTGATTTGGTGAAAAAGAAAGGTATATCTTATCAGAAACTAACAGGTACAGCAACTGCTATGTGTATATTTTTTTGCTACTAGAAGGTGGAAAATACTGAACAGTTTGCAAGATGAGTAAGGTGAGGACTGATCATAATTGGAATGAAAAGTACATCACATGACTTGATTAAATAAGGCTTAACCATCTCACTGAACAGTGCTGATGAAATCTGAAGAGAATGCTGTAGAATTATATTTCTTAGGGCTTTTTACTTTCCACTGAAGCCAAATAGAATAAAAGCATAAAAAGTCATAGGTGTCATGTTGGCATAGTGTTGCATGTCAGCAATTCCCAGTGTGTTTTCAAGACGAATATCTGTTCCACTGACAGAGTTTCGATAGGTTTGGCATCTCTGACCAAGACGGACATGCAGCCTGCCTCCCAAGGCCCCCAGTTCTTGGAGGTCTCCGATCCTGGGTTGAAAGCAGCTCAGCAGTTGGGGTAGCTGTGAAGGGAGGGCAGTTTGCACCTGCATATTCTTCTTCCCTAGTCGGTGGGGCTTCTGCTGGTGGTGCTTTGCTGAAACACCTGTTCTGGGTTCTTTTTCCCAAGACACAAATATCTGCTTGAGTCTCTTTTTCCCAAGGACTGTGAGCTTGGGAGGGAGGGGGGCCAGTGTCTGAAAATCTCTTAGTCAGTGGTTCCACATGAGGAGTGAGGAGCAGAGAGAAGCAGGCAAAAGTGCCCTCCAGAAGGACATGTATGCAGCCCTCCGGCAGGATGAGGGAGATTCTGGGCTAGGGGGTCCAGAACGGGGTCCATGTGAACTGTTGGGGACCTTCCTGTGTTTCAGGCATGAGGAGCTGGACCATCTGGCCAGGGAAAGGGACGCTGTGCTGATGGCAGCAAAGAGCGCCCACATGGAGCAGCTACAGGCAGCAGACGCCAGGGCCCTGGAGCTGCAGGCGCGATGTGAGAACCTCGAAGTACAGCTCCGCAGGGCCGAGTGGAAGCAGGTGGATGCCACCAAGGAGAAGGACGCCACCATTGACAAGTGAGCCCGGGCCAAGGGCCTGGCTGCCTAGTTACCTGTTTCAGATGAAGGGAAGTGGGCACTGGGTGTTGGGAGTCATTTCTGCAGCTCTCCCATCACCTTTCTTAACCATTCTCTTTCCTTTTGTTTCATTTGAAAGTGTGTGTGGACATATGTATGGATGTGTGCATTTATTTGTTTATGATAAAATACACATAGCAAGAAATTTACCATCTTGACCATTTTTAAGTTCAGCAGCATTAAGCACATTCACGCTATTGAGCAACCAACCCTTTTCTTTGTAAAACTAAAACTGTGCCTCTTCAATAATGATTCCCTATCCCCCTCTCCCAGCCCCTAGCACCCACCATCCCACCGCCCATCTCTGTGAATCTGACTGCCCTAAGGGCCTAAGGGCCTCACACGAGTGGAATCCCTCAGTGTCTGTCCTTCTCTGACTGACTCATTCCACTCAGCGTGATGGTTTCAAGGTTCATCCATGTTGTTGTAGCACGCATCAGAATGTTCCTCCTCTTCAAGGCTGAGTAATTTCACATTGCTTGTATACAGCTACCTTTTGTTTATCAGTTCATCCGTTGATGGCGATTTTGGGTGTTTCCACCTTTTAGCTGTTGTGACTAGTGCTTCTGTGACTGTGGGTGAGCAAATATCTGCTCAGGTCTCTTTTCAGTTCTTTTGGGTGTGTACCCGGAAGTGGAGGTGCTAGATATAACTTTTTGAGGGACTGTATTCCACAGTGATTGCACCATTTTTCACAAGGGTTCCAGTTTCTCCATAAACTAGATTCTTCTTATCGCTGTTTTTTTTAATTAAAAATTCTTTTTGGACTTCCCTGGTGGTACAGTAGATAAGAATCCGCCTGCCAATACTGGGGACTTGGGTCTGATACCTGGTCCAGAGAGATTCCACATGCCAAGGAGCAACTAAGCCCCCACGCCCCAACTACTGAGCCCTTGCTCTAGAACTTTCAAACCACAACTACTGAGCCTGCCTGCTGCAACTGCTGAAGCCCGTGTACCTAGAGACCGTGCTCCACAGCAAGAGAAGCGACCGCAATAAGAAGCCTGTACACCACAACTGGAGAGTAACCCCTGCCCTCCCCAACTGGAGGAAACCCGAACACAGCAATGAAGACCCAGCACAACCAAAAATAAAATTTTAAAAATTTTTATTTAAACTATTTATTTTTTTGGCCATGCCATATGGCTTGCAGGATCTTAGTTCCCCAACCAGAGATTGAACCCAAGCCCTTGGCAGTGAAAACACAGAGTCCTAACCACCAGACTGCCGGGGAATTCCAAACGAACTTCTTTTCAAACCCAGTTTTCTTTCTGACATCTCAGCCAGGCCATACACAACCACTCTATCCCACTCTGCTTGGTGTCTCTGAAGGAGCATTGTAACTGAAGCAGTAACTGAACTCAGCCTCTTGGCAAACAATAAGGAAGTGATCTTCAGAGAAGCTGTGTTTACAGAAGATGATTAAGATAAATAAGTCATTTGCGATGCCTGCTGTTTAGCAACTGGCTTTTCCCCTTTGTTTGGGAAATATTTCTCTCTCTCTTTCTTACAGAGAATTCTCTGCCAAGTTATATTTCTACTGAAGGGAAAAATGGCTCTTAAACTATAAAATACCAGGAAGTCAAAGCTTATTCAGGATAGCTTCCTTAGAGTCATGCGTTTTATTGTTTGATCTGTTAAACCTAGCCAGCAATAGCTGGAGGGGTGAGGCGGCTCAATCTCAAGGGTGTGTGTCTCCCAGCCCACTCTTTGTTTGGTTCGGATAGGCTCTCCCGGGGCCCTTCTCACAGATGGTGACTCAGAGCCCAGAGTCTGGGTGCACAGGCCCTCCTGTGGGGAGGCCCCTGCCTCTGCTCTCTCCTCTTGGTGGGTCCACCGTCATGTTCCTTCCTGCTTCCCCACTGGACAGTCAAGAGGCCGTGACGAGCAGCATCAGTGGGTTCCCAGGAGAAGCCTTAGTGTCTGTATCAGCATCTTTTCCTACCAAGATGTACTCTTTACAAGTCAGCAACAAAATGGCCCACATTATGATTTTGTTGTCTCTTTGGGCCTATTTGTGCTGGTTTTCTTGTGACCATTAGTTTGTGGATAGCGGGGTAGAGAAATCATGAGCTGAGACAGTATTGTGAGAACCTTATCTGCATGTAACCATGCAGACATATAACCTATCAAAAGGAATATGGTAGGGCCAGAGGGCACTTTAACCTCCTAATATTCACAGCTCAGACACAAAAAGAAGTAGATGAAATTAACTTCAATCCCATTTTTTAACCCAGTGTGTCCAACATACCATCTCATCGTGTGCTTGTGTGCTCAATCACTTCATTCGCATCCGCCTCTGCGACACTATGGACGGTAGCCTGCCAGCTCCTCTCTTCATGGGATTCTCCAGTCAAGAATACTGGACTGGGTTGCTGTGCCCACCTCCAGGGAATCTACCAGACCCAGGGACTGAACCCGCATCTCCTGCATTGGTAGGCCGGTTCTTTACCACTGCTGCCACATGGGAAAGTAATTGGTTCATCAGCTATACCGCAATACAAAAAAAAGTTTAAAGTTTGAGAAAAAAAAAAGTAATCAATTTAAAAATATTAATGAAGATGGATGCCTAAACTTGCCTGAGCAAATTGTTATTGAGGTATTTCGCATTGTTTGATGCTAAATTTTAAAGGCACATCGCAATTCAATTCAGACTGGCCACGTGCCTGGGCGCCCTGAATGGCCCTTGGCTCAGTGCTGGGCAGCGCTGGTCCAAATGCTGGATGGAGGCCAGGACTCAACGAGGGCAAGTTCTCTGTTCTCCAGAACACAGGCTGGCTTGTGCTGTCTTGGTCTTGGCAAAGTGGAGCGGGAACCAGGATCCCATTCATGGCCACATACAAAGCCCCTGCTGTATGCAGATCTTCTTGTGAGAATTCACTAGAAATTAAGAAGAAATAAAAATATGGCTCTCAAGCTCCAGCAACTTCTCTTATAGTTGCGGAAGCCCAACACATACAGAATCATGAAGGATCAGGTCAGGGACTGTAATGGGAAGCTCAGAACAGACATCCTGCCTGATGAGTGGGGCCCAGGCAGTCGACTTTGCAGGGCTGTCAGCTGCTTCCCTTTCCTTGGGCCTCGGAGCAGAGTTGCCAGTGAGTAGGTAGAGGGGAAGGAGTGCTCTGGAATTCCAGGACAGGCCAGGCATCTCGTGTCCTTTTGTCTTTCAGTGACACACAGAAGAGAGAAGAACCTTTCATTTCCCTCTGTCATGTCAGACATTGGACACTCGAGGCTCCGGGGCTAAGTGTCTGGTGGGACACAGCCAGGGTGAAGCCCGAATTCCATGAGCACCCTGCCTGCTATACATACTGCCTCGTGTGGTCTTGGCTCTAGGTTGGCTCACGGGGTGGGGGGCAGCTTTGTCACAGGCTCTTGGGCCCCCTTGATAGCTCAGTTAGTAAAGAATCCACCTGCAATGCTGGAGACCCCAGTTCAATTCCTGGGTCGGGAAGATCCCATGGAAAAGGGATAGGCTACCCACTCCAGTATTCTGAGCTGGAGAGTTCCATGGACTGTATAGCCCATGGGGTTGCAAAGAG
The DNA here is from genome assembly GCF_019320065.1 of Cervus canadensis. Classification (NCBI taxonomy): domain Eukaryota; kingdom Metazoa; phylum Chordata; class Mammalia; order Artiodactyla; family Cervidae; genus Cervus; species Cervus canadensis. Next base: position 12,262,725 of record NC_057386.1, on the reverse strand, counting down.
TTGGACATGACTGAGTGACTTTCACTTCACTTCACCTGGGTCCCCACCTGCTACTTTTATCACCCCAGCAACTACATGGGACCAGAGCAGCCACTGCCCCAGAAGGAGTACTGGGTGGACCCAGAGAGGATCAGCTGCAGCCCCTGTTCTGACACCAGCACCCTATCTGAGCTGGACGTGTTCTCAAGTTTCCAACATTTTGCAGCCCCCTGTGTTACTAGGGTGAGCTGGTTTATTTTAGGTAAGAAGTCAGTATGAACCTGGATGTACTAGAAGTAATTTGTATAAATCATACTAAGAAAAATGACTTTTTCCAATTACTAAGAATAACACTGGAAATCTCACACTTGAAAGGTCTGAATCCTTTGCGAATGTGACACTTTTATTACGTACTATATCTAGGCAGGTTCAAAGAGGGTGCTTTTTCCTAAGTTAGCAATAGAGCTGAAGAATCCTAATGCTTTACCGAGCAGCATGGCTTTCCTTTGGTCTGTGGGGTTTTGTACATTTCCCCGTACCTATTCTCCTTCTTCATTCCCACTTTGGTCTTTAAAGGGTTTTCCCAAATGAGTTTCATTGCAGTCCTTTATGAACAGAGAACTCTGCTACTCAGAGTGATGATAATCCTGGCTTGACCAGGACTGAGGTTGTGGGACCCCCCCAAACCAGCCTCTGCCCACTACAGTGGGCTTTGCCTGTGAGCAGAGAGCCCTACCCAGCCACCGCATGTCTGTGCCAGGCACGCGAGGGCACTGGGATGCCCGAGAGAGTGGAGAGCACAGGGCTCCTCAGGCAGGAGCTCATAGGCCTGGGGGTCCCAGGGCCAGGGTAGAAAGAGCAGAGCAGAGCCATCTCGTTCCTGTGGGGTCGCCAGACCCTTTGCCAAGGGCATTTTAACCAACACACCAGCCTCGACGTTGAGGCCTGTTTAAGCTGAAATGTTGAAAGAAGTTTCCCATGAGGGCAGCTGCTCCTTTCTCCTTCCTGTCTCTGCCCCTGTTTGGATGGAGCTTTTCTAAGTCTCAAGGCAATTGCAGTCAGGACTTTGGTCTAAGACCTTGTAGACTGACGGCCATCTGCCTTCCCATGGCTTGTTCAGCTCTGTGCCGCAATCCGTAGCCCACCCACGGGCCTGTGGCTCTGGACAGTGGCCAGTGCATGACCATAGATTTTACCCCACAGCATGCTGAATGCAGCTGAGGAGGGAAACAGGCCGGAGCCGCAAATAGGGTGACTACCCTGCAAGCTTTGTATGGTTAATATTGTGGCTACTCTCATCAATATCTTTAGATGTTTTTCTGAAGTTTTGCTTCTTGGGAGATTTGTCAAATTTTTTGAGATTCTACCAGTGAATATACAACCTTATCTTACTATTCAGTTTGGAGCTACTTGTTGAATGTCTCTGTGTGGAGTGACTGTGCTAGGCATGGCTAAGGGTGCCCAGGTGTGTCAGATGGTGCTGTCTCAGGACCTCTGGCTCCAAGAGCCGTCTCCTGGCCCCTGCTTCCCCACACACTTGGTGTGGGCTTGGCGTGCTACAGGCGTTAGTCAGTGCCTGTGCCGGTGGGAGGGATGGGTGGATATTTCTTCTTGGGTAGGACCATTTCTTAATCTAGGCAGAGAAGTCTGTGCCTTGATGTATGTAGAAGAGACCTTGATCTGCAGCATTTCCTCTGAGGACTGCGTGCGTGTGTGTGTGTGTGTGTGTGTGTGTGTGTGTGTGTGTGTGTGTGTTGTAAAAGAGAGCTTGGGTGAGAACCACGCCCACATTCATGTCACTTCCCTTCTTGGTTTAGACTTCGGGAAGATGCATCAGCTCTAAAATCTGGCTGGGATGCCCAGATTGCTCAGCTATCCAAGGAGATGATCTCCAAAGATCTTCAGGTTCAGTCACTGCAGGAGGAGGAGATGAAGCTGAAGGCACAGCTGGCCAGATGCCAGCAGGATATTGGAAGGTATGTGTGATGGAGGAAGGGGGCGAAGATGGGGGCGGCAGGGCGGGTGGTCAGAGGTGGGCTTTCCCACGGAGCACAGTCCCTGGTCTGCACCAGGGCTGTAAAAAAGGTGTGTGCTGTTTCGTCCCCTGTCAGGAATCATCTCTGAGTACTGATTTGTTCTAGTGTCTCAGTGTCTTTTCCGATCAGCCAGAATGAACACTTGAGTAAAGGTAATACTCTCTTTCCTAAGGAATTGTTGAAATATAGTAAATGTACCCGTTTTAACTGTACAGTTGATGAATCTTGACAAATATATACTTAAATATGTGGTACAACCACCAGGTCCATCAGGATATAAAACCCTTCCATCGCCCAAAGCCCCCTCACTCCCTGGCACCCTGTGGACTGCTCTCTGCCGCAATGGGTTTCTCCTGTTCCGGAATTTCATCTGCATAGAATCCTACAGTTTATACTCTTTTGTGTCTGGTTTCTTTGGATATTTATTTAAATATTCAGATTTTCTATTTTCTATTTTGTGCATGTGTCGCTTGGTAATTTGTGTCTTTCAATGAGTTTGTTCATTTCATCTAGTTGTTGACTTTACTGACATGAAATTGTTTATAGTATTTCTTTACTGTCTCGCTAATATGTGTAAAGTCTGTAACAATGTCCTCTCCCCTTCTTGATATTGATGATACGTATTTTCTCTTTTCTTCTCGTCAGTCTAGCTAGAGATTTATCCATTTTAGAGATCTTTGCAAAGAGCCAGCATTTGGTTTCTTTGACTTTTTTCAGTGGCTTTTCTGTTTTCAATTTCAGTATCTATTGTTATCGTTATTATTGCCTTTCTTCTGTTTTCTTTGCTTTAATTTGATGTTCTTTTGCTAGCTTCTAGGACTTTCCCCACAAGGTCTCATCTGCTGGAAAGACTGAGGGGTTTTTTATGCGGGGGGTTGGTATTTTTATTTATTTGTTTGGCTACGTTGGGTCTTAGATGCAGCATGCAGGATCTTTAGTTCTGGCATATGGGATCTAGTTTCCTGAGCAGGGATCAAACCCACACCCCCTGCACTGGGAGTGTGGAGTCTAAGCCACATGAACCACTAGGGAAGTCACAAGGCTGGTGAGGTTTTTATTTCACACATTTTACTTTTCATTTCTCTCCTCACTGTGTTTGTGGTTGCTTTTAATCTCTGAACATATTTACAGGAGCTGCTTTATGTATTTTCCTGCCACCTCTGTTGAGAGTCTGTTTCTGTGGCACAGAGGCCAGTATCCTGCTTCCTTGCGCATATCACAGCTGTCCACGGCTGTCAGATATGTGGCCACTGTGTCAGCAGACCTCTAGGTTGGTCATCTTCCTTTCACAGGCCCCTGCTGCTCAGCTGTAGTTAGTTAGTTGGTTAATTAGTTAGGTCTGCAGTGCTGCTCGGAGAAGGCACTGGCGACCCACTCCAGTACTCTTGCCTGGAAAATCTCATGGACGGAGGAGCCTGGTGGGCTGCAGTCCATGGGGTCGCTAAGAGTCGGACATGACTGAGGGTCTTCACTTTCACTTTTCACTTTCATGCATTGGAGAAGGAAATGGCAACCCACTCCAGTGTTCTTGCCTGGAGAATCCCAGGGACGGGGGAGCCTGGTGGGCTGCCGTCTGTGGGGTCGCACGGAGTCGGACACGACTGACAGGACAGCAGCAGCGGCAGCAGCGCAGCTTGATCGTTGAAGGGTTGCTTTAAGTCTTCGTTATGGTGGCTCTAGGGTCTCTTTGTGACTCAGTGGTAAAGAAGCCACCTGCCAATGCAGGAGACATGGGTTCAGTCCCTCCAGTCAGATCCTTGGAGGAGGATATGGCAGCCCACTCCAGGATTCTTGTCTGGAGAATCCCATAATCCCATGGACAGAGGAGCCTGGCAGGCTACTGTCCATGGGGCCACAAAGAGTCAGACATGACTGAGCACACATGCACATAAGGTCTCTTCACTAGGGCCAGTCTAGCCCTGTTGCTACATGTCACCCCAGGGTCTCCACTGGGTGCCCTGGATATCCTCTGATGATTCCTAAGAACACTGTGCTGACTGGCAGAGCCTACCAGTTCCTCCTACTTGCGTGGTTCTTTCCTCCCTCCATTCTGATCTCTCCCGACCCCCAGTAGATGGACGCTGAGTTATGTTTGACCTTTCAGCTTACTGTTGACCCTGAAGCTCTGTGTCCTCTGCTGGGAACCCTCCTGCACTTCTCTAGTGCAGCTATTTTCTTGTTTGTCTGAGTTTGGCTTTCTTCCTGTCTCTTATTGAGTTTGACCTCCTCTCCTACAATGCTGAGTTTCTCAGGACTGGGGGACCCAGCCACCTGCTCCCCTCTGAACCTGGGCCTGTGTGAAGGTGTCGGCTGAGCCAGGGGGCCCAGGAGGGATACCTCCCATCTCAGCTACATCACAGCCCAAAGAAACCTCAGGACAATGTTAATGTTGGCACTTTTTATCCCCACAGGTACAAACAGCAGCTGTCTCTAGCGGTAGAGAGGGAGCAGAGCCTGGAGCGTGACAAGGTGCAGCTAGAGCTGGACTGGCAGCGCCGATGCGAGGGTGTTGAGCGGGCGCAGTACCAGCAGGCCGAGGACTTGATTCAGGGCCTGACAGCGGCCAGAGATCAGGTCTGCATTCCCCTGGGCTGTCTGACCTCTTTCTGCAGAAGGAAGGGCTGGAAACGTCCACTGCAGCATGGAGTCAGCTTGGGCCCTCACCAAGTTATCCTTTGCACTTGAAAGCACTCAGCCTAACTGAGCAGTTTGGTTTATAACAGTAGGACTTGCAGTGATGAGTCCCTGCCCGCAGCCTTTCTCTAATGGCCAGGCAGCTGTGTCTGGAGCTGGCTGCATAGGTGGCCCCAGCATTTGCTGTGCTTCTCTGACGGCCACATCTTTCCCGGGGTTTCTCACCCTCATGTCTGCTGTCTGCTTCTCAGCAGGGTAAGGAGCTGGTCTGGACCTTGAAAGTGGCACCACTCCCTTCTGATCCTCCCAAGATAAACTGAGTCTGCATTTTCCCCAGGTTGCTGCCAAGCTCCAGGAGACGGAGCGGCGGCTATGTGACCAAGAGGTGGTGCTAAAGGCCGTGACCCGAGAGAGAGACCAGGCCCTGCAGGCTCTGCGGACACATGGGCTGCTCCCTGAGGAGGAGGCACAGGTTAGGGGCCGCCCTCCTTCTCAGTCTCCCTTGCAGCTCTTCCTCCCGGGCCCCTCGGAGATACCCGTTCCCCCAGCCAGAGGGAAAACACGCCAAATAGAATCAGCACTGAAGGGAGATCTTTTCACATGTTTCCTTTAAGATGACTGTTCACACAAGGTGAGGCCAAGGCTCAACCAGCTAATGGTAATCTGCACTCAATCTTCTTTGTGTCTTTCGTATCTGAAATATCAAAAAACCTCAAATTCAGATATTGTACCATGGCAGATGGTAACACAGAGAACCAAAAGGTTAGAGCTTTATCCCAAAATATGCTTCTTCACATGTGGTGACTGAGCCATTCAATATATGACGATGGCTGTTCCTCTTATAAAGCACGGGCTCCCTTGCTGCTGTGTGCCAGCCAGAGCCTGACACTGACTATGGGACCACCCCAGATTGAATGGTGGCCCCGAAAGGCGTATTCTAGTCCCAGTGCCTCAGGTTGCAACCTTCCTTGGAAATAGGGTCTTTATGGATGTGATTAATTAAGATGGATGATTAATGAAGGTCACATGGGAGCATCCCAGCAGGACATACTTAGGCCTGATGCCCTAGGGGTCAAGCTCCGGAAGGTGTGTCTGTTAACAAACCTCTGGGAAGATTCACACTCAGCCAGTGGTCAGGCTTGGGTGCACTGGTGTTCCCAGGAGGAAAGGAGGGGCCAACCCTAGTCTCAGGGGTCACCTATGGTGCTGGGGGCTCATCGCTGGTGGTTTTTGCACGGGTGCCTTCTCTAGGGCATAGAGAGAAAACAAATGCCTCTTTTTTTGTTTGTTTTTATCAATGAACCTCCCTACCCAAATTTTTCTTTTTTGTATTTTACTGCCAGGCTGGCAATTACAAGAAGACATTTGTCTCCAAGCACCAGCTAAGCTGGTCAGGGAGGCCTGTCAGTGGCTGGTTGCCTTGTTAAGTGATAAGGAACCTTAGAAATGGCCGGGGGATCAGAAACAAGTGCCCCATGCAGAGTGGGGGGATGTGCACCTCTGTTCTGTACAGGGGGCCCTGGAAGAAGATGAGAGGGCGTGGCAGAGCAGCACCTCAGACACCAGCGACGGTGAGCTGGCCTGGTGGTCTTAACACAGAGATGTGGCCAACTTATCAAGCAGGGACCTGGAGTGGTGAAGGATGCTGTGCAAGTTTTTGTTGACTCAGAGGAATGAAGTCTTGAACCCTCCAGATAATAGCAAAATACCTGCGTTCCCCCTTCAGGGCCTTAATACTGTGACCAGGTTGAGGATGTGACCACCTGGTAAAGCTGTAGATGTCGGCTGGCAGGCAGCGGTTGGTGCTGAGTTCTGTAGAGGTGGGCCCTTGGCAAACACTAAGTAGGAGCAGCAGAGGATCTGTCATCAGGGGAAGTCAGAGACAGAGGCTGCTCAGGGAGGAAGGCATGGTGCTTCCTGGGAAGCGGTGAGCCCACCACAGACTGCACTGCCCAGACAGGCAGCCTCTTGGCTGTGGCTTCCTCCTTGCTTGGCACTAGTTTCGATGCTGCCGCCTCGGCAAGGCCGGAGTGATCACCCCACAGAGACCCAGGCAGGCTGCTAGGGCAAACACAGCCACAGCCGCAGGGACAGAAGTTTCACCTTGGGAATGGGCTGCACTGCAACTTTGAGGTGGATCCTGTTGTTCAGGACAAGGAATTTGAGGCCCTAAGAGGGGTGGTCCCTTCCCCACAGGTTGCAGAGGGAGAACGTGAACAGTGCCGGCCAGTTGCACAGCCCTGACCACTCTACTGTCTGCCTGAGTGGGAGCAGCCTAAGGCTCTGCTGCAGAGAAGGTGGCAAATGCCCCATTGGGCACAGAGAGGGAGGTTAGGTGTTTGCAGGAGGAGGAGTGGGGCCAGAGCAGTGGCTGGAAGGAAGCCGGCAGGTTCATAGCGGAGCCAGAGGTGGCTTGAAAAGCTGGGGACTAGCGGTAACAGAAGAAAGAGCTTCACTTTGGAAATAAAAGTAATATATACCACCGTGGATATTTTACAGTTTTAGTTCACCATAGTGCTCTCTGGAATAAAGCTGGCCCAACGTTCACCCCAGCTCAACTCCTGCATGGCCGGACCTCTCGGTATGGGATCTCAGTGGGAAGTCTTCTAGGTTTCATTGGTTCTTATGAGAAGTTGGTGATTTCTTTTATTTGTCCTTCTGCAGGAATGTAATATGCCTTTTTATCCTCTGGGGGTTTTTAAGAGATTTCCTTCATCACTGTTTTTAAGCAGTTTGACCATGATGTGCTCTTTGGTGTGACTTTCTTTGTGTTTATCTTGCTTTGGGTTTGTTGAACTTCTTGGATCTGTGGACTTAGGTTTTCACCAAATTTGAAATTTTTTTGCCAACACGTTCTGAATCCTTTTCTGTCCCCTCACTGATCTGGGTTAGTGTATGTCTGCTTCACAGTGGTGTGCAGTCATTAGAGCAGAATGACTGTTGTTACTTGTTCTTTTGTCTTTCACTCTGTTCTTGAGTTTGGATACTTTCTACTGCTCTGTGTTTATGTTCACTTAACCTTTCCTCCTGTAGTATCTTATCTGCTCTTAATCCCATCCTATCCAGTGAATTTTTCCTTCAGACAATGTATTTTTCATCTCTGTAGATGCTATTTTGTTACTTTTGATATCTTCTATTTCTGTTATTTCATATTTTTCTTTAAATATTAAATATTTTTCATATTTTTCTATATTTATGTGAACTGCTTTAAAGTCCTTGACCATCACTCAGCATGATGTTTTCATGTTCCATCCATGTTGTAGTGTGTGTCAAAACGTCATTCCTTTTTATGGCTGTGTGGTATTTCATGATGTTAACTTTTGTTTATCTATCATCTGTTGGTGGACATTTGGATGTTTCCATTTTGGCTACTATGATTAATGCTGCTCCAAACATGTCTTCAGGTTTCTGTGTGGATCTCTGTTTTCACTTCTCTCAAGTCTGTACCCAAGAGTGGAATTGCTGGGTTATGTAATAGCTCTGTGTTTACTTTGCTGAGGAACAGCCAGACTGTTTTCCATAGCAGGTACACGGTGTTACATCTTACATTTACAAACCACTGAGTACTTTTACCATTTACAGTGTACAAGGGTTCCATTTTCTCCACATCCTCACCAACACTTGTTATTGTCCATCTTTTTTTATATTTATTTATGTGGCTGCACTGGGTCTTAGTTGCACCATGTGGGATCTGGTTCCCCGACCAGGGATCGAACCCAGGCCCGCTCCATCAGAAGCACAGTCTTAGCCACCAGGCCCCCAGGGAAGTCTCTCTTTTTTTTTTTAAATAACTGCCACTCTAACGGGTGAATGATGGGTTTTTTACTAAAAAGGAAGAGTCCCCAAATCTCCCAATAAAAATTATCTTTGAAAAACGATGGTCTTGTCTTTATGAAACATAAAAAGAAAAAGCATTTTCTGTCAACATCACCCACCTCCAGGACAGATGAGGGGCAGCAGGGACGGCAGGGCTGGAGGATGCAGGAAGACACAGACACAGCCAGCCTCAGGACGCAAAGGAATCACTGGTTCTTGGCTCTAACCATTTTCTTTTTCTTTTATTTTCTGTATTTGACAGAGGCCTCTAAGGCATCAAGGAGAAGAAATCAATAAAAGCTTTCTGTCTAGTGAGATCCAGCGGCTAAAAGAGCAGAACACAAGTTTGCGAAATGTTATTGCACAAATGAGGAAAGAAATGGAAGCTCTAAGTGATCAAATTCTTCCTTCTGCCCAGTTAGGAGGGGAGACCTCACACACAAACCAGCCTGACCCAAAGGCAGCAGCTGATTCTGCGGTTCCTGGTGAGCAAGGGGGAGAGGGGAGATGAGGAGTCGTCTCTACTGGGTCCGTAAATAGGCTTTGCTTGGAGTCTTAAAAATGAGCATCCCCTTTATAGATTAAGTCAAAGTATGACAGCTGCTTTCCCTCCAAGAGAAAGGATCTTAAGTCATATTTTTTATGTACAATAAAAACTTTGTATTGGTTCGTGGAGGGAAAAAGGGAAGAATACACACGTGACACATTTAAAAACCAGAGACAGACTTGGACCAGGGGCTGGTTGGCACTGCGCTCTCCTGGAGTAGGCAGCGGGCCTGAGGGACCAGGCCTTTCCTCAGGGGAGCTTCCTGAGCCCCAGAGGTGGCTCCACCTCCTACTGTTCAGGGCAGGGACTCAAAGGATGGTGAGTGGAGGGGCAGCACCAATGATGGCTGCGCTCAGGATGGGATTGTCAAGTCTGCATCAAGGATCACAGGACTGAGGACTCCTGATCATGGGGCCCGCTCGGAGAGCGTGGCGAGCTGGTCTCTGGAGGGGAGGATGACACACGGACAGCATGGGACAGTCATGAGATTTGGACAGGGGAGGGCGCGGGTGCTAGATAAAGGGTGAGAGTGTAAATGCCTGTGCCTATGTGTTTACTGTGTTTTTTGGAAGGTTACGTTCTGGCCCTTGAAGCAGAAATGCAAAATCTAAAGCATAAATTTAAAACACTGGAGGAACAACTAGATGTGTTAGATCCTTCGAAGACGTCCTTGTCCTGTGCTTGTGCTCAACCCAGTGTCCTGGCCTCCACGGATACCACCGGTGAGAGTCCTTGTCTAGTGTTGTGTGCTCTGTCTAGTGACTTCCCAGTAACACAGCCCAAGGAGATGTTACAAGGGTGCCACCCCAGGAGCCCCACCTCCTCCTGCTGAGCCAGCCACTCTCCTGATTCCTCACCCCATGGCTGAATTTTTATATAAGTGGAATTACAAGTGTGTATTCTCGTCTGGAGTTATTTCTCCACTGATCTCCAGTAACATATTGGGCACCTACTGACTTGGGGAGTTCCTCTTTCAGTGTCCTACCATTTTGCCTTTTCACACTGTTCATGGGGTTCTCAAAGCAAGAATACTGAAGTGGTTTGCCATTCCCTTCTCCAGTGGACCACATTCTGTCAGACCTCTCCACCATGACCTGTTCGTCTTGGATGACCCCACACGGCATGGCTTAGTTTCATTGAGTTAGACAAGGCTGTGGTCCATGTGATCAGATTGGCTAGTTTTCTGTGATTATGGCTTCCGTATGTCTGCCCTCTGATGCCCTTTTGCAACACCTACCGTCTTACCTTGGACGTGGGGTATCTCTTCACGGCTGCTCCTTACCTTGGACGAGGGGTAGCTCCTCACGGCCACCCCTCCTGACCTTAAATGTGGAGTAGCTCCTCTCGGCCCTCCTACACCCATTCAGCTGCCACTCCTTGGACATGGGGTTGCTCCTCTCGGCCACCACCCCTGACCTCGGGCATGGGGTAGCTCCTCTCGGTCACCACCCCTGACCTCAGATGTGGGGTAGCTCCTCTTGGCCACTCCTGCATCGTGGCAGCCTGGTACTCTCAGTCGCCACCCCTGACCTTGGGAGAGGGGTAGCTCCTCTCGGCCGTGCTTCTACGCAGTCCGTCGCAGCCACCACGCTTCTGCGAGCCAAAGCGAAAACAATACCAGTGTGGATGTGACTGGTGATAGAAGCAAGGTCTAATGCTGTAAAGAGCAATATTGCATAGGAACCTGGAATGTTAGGTCCATGAATCAAGGCAAATTGGAAGTGGCCAAACACGAGATGGCAAGAGTGAATGTCAACATTCTAGGAATCAGCAAACTAAAATAGACTAGAACTAAAATAGACTCAGATGACCATTATATCTACTACTGTGGGCAGGAATCCCTTAGAAGAAATGGAGTAGTCATCATGGTCAACAAAAGAGTCCAAAATGCAGTACTTGGATGCAATCTCAAAAACAACAGAATGATCTCTGTTCGTTTCCAAGGCAAACCATTCAATATCACAGTAATCCAAGCTTATGTGCCAACCAGTAATGCTGAAGAAGCTGAAGTTGAATGGCTCTATGAAGACCTACAAGACCTTTTAGAACTAACACCCAAAAAAGATGTCCTTTTCATTATAGGGGACTGGAATGCAAAAGTAGGAAGTCAAGAAACACCTGGAGTAACAGGCAAATTTGGCCTTGATAACAGAATGAAAAGCAGGGCAAAGGCTAATAGAGTTTTGACAAGAGAAACGCACTGGTCATGCACAAACACCCTCTTCCAACAACACAAGAGACGACTCTACACATGGACATCACCAGATGGTCAACACCGAAATCACTGATTATGTTCTTTGCAGCCAAAGATGGAGAAGCTCTATACAGTCAGCAAAAACAAGACTGGGAGCCGACTGTGGCTCAGATCATGAACTCCTTATTGCCAAATTCAGACTTAAATTGAAGTAAGTGGGGAAAACCACTAGACCATTCAGGTATGACCTAAATCAAATCCCTTATGATTGTACAGTGGAAGTGAGAAATAGATTTAAGGGGCTAGATCTGATAGACAGAGTGCCTGATGAACTATGGACGGAGGTTCACGATGTTGTATAGGAGACAGGATCAAGACCATCCCCAAGAAAAAGAAATGCAAGAAAGCAAAATGGCTGTCTGAGGAGGCCTTACAAATAGCTGTGAAAAGAAGAGAAGCGAAAAGCAAAGGAGAAAAGGAAAGATATAACCATTTGAATGCAGAGTTCCAAAGAATACCCAGGAGGGATAAGAAAGCCTTCCTCAGCGATCAATGCAAAGAAATAGAGGTAAACAACAGAATGGGAAAGACTAGAGATCTCTTCAAGAAAATTAGAGATACCAAGGGAACATTTCATGCAAAGATGGGTTCGATAAAGGACAGAAATGATAGGGACCTAACAGAAGCAGAAGATATTAAGAAGAGGTGGCAAGAATACACAGAAGAACTGTACAAAAAAGATCTTCACGACCCAGATAATCACGATGGTGTGATCACTCACCTAGAGCCAGACATCCTGGAATGTGAAGTCAAGTGGGCCTTAGAAAGCATCACTGCGAACAAAGCTAGTGGATGTGATGGAATTCCAGTTGAGCTATTTCAAATCCTGAAAGATGACGCTGTGAAAGTGCTGCACTCAATATGCCAGCAAATTTGGAAAACTCAGCAGTGGCCATAGGACTGGAAAAGGTCAGTTTTCATTCCAATCCCGAAGAAAGGCAATGCCAAAGAATGCTCAAACTACCGCACAATTGCGCTCATCTCACACGCTAGTAAGGTAATGCTCAAAATTCTCCAAGTCAGCCTTCGGCAATACGTGAACCGAG